>NC_136752.1:952500-1102500 GCF_936440315.1 Barbus barbus
GTGCTGCGCTTTAGAGTTAAAGGAAATGCTCATAAACCTCGCAGAAGATTACCAGTACCTTTTTCTTTGTCTTTTCTTACAGTGTTATTTAGTGCTATTACTAAATAGTGACAAAAGCATACGAATACTATACTATCAGTGTTGGGAAGGTTACTTTGGAAATGTAATAGGTTACAGATTACAAGTTATCCTACTTAATATGTAATAAGTGCTGTAACTATTTCTTAATGTAACTGATTGCTTTTGATTAATGTTTGATTACTTTTCTAAATTTCTAATGATTTCCACTGTTAATCCTTTTCAAACATGTAAAGCAGGCAGAGTTAACCTTGCAGAAGAACTCAACACTGATTAGTCACGTTCAGAATCCTTCATCACTTGAATTAACATTACAATCACTTCATTTTAAACCACAGCCACCACAAAATCAGACCTACATTTTGAGATCATTCTGGGGTTAAATACAGATTTAAAACCAAAACAATATATAGTTTAACAGCTATGATACTGTTTTTGAAATCAAATCTTGCATAGTTATGACAGTAAACACTGGCATCTAACAATGGCTTGGAAAATACAGTTAATCTTTAAAAATAAAGCAAATGCATAACCCTAAATAGGAAGTAAAACCGTTGAATCACTGCTGTCTCATATTTTAGAGAAGTCTGTGCAATTTATGAAAGAAGTCAATTAAATCTGTTTGTGTGTGTTAAAAAAATCAGATGTAACCTCGTTTGCAATCGTTAACATTTTCATAACTAATTTAATTACACTTAACTAGTTACTTCCCAACTCTGTATACTATACTATACTAATATACTATTATTGGCATGTTGCCCCTAACTTCTCTTCAGAAGATTTTTGAGAGGTCTGTAAATATAAAATATTTTGTACTGTGTAGTTTTATGGCACAATGTGTTGCAAATGATCTGGATGAGTGTTGTGAGTTATGATGCTTTATCAAAAACCGTGTCTGGCTAAACATGAGTTCAGACAGAGAAGAAGCACAACAGAGTTGAATATAACTGGCACTAGTATACTGACAGTAATGTGGTGGGGCCGAGACGACCTTCAAGGGGAAACTGCTCACTGTGTTCAGTGGCCTACAATTATCACATTAAAACATTAAATATTGTTTTGACACCAGGAGCATTACATCACAAAAACTCCACAAGTATGAAGCTTTTATTGTGCAAGTGGTGCAAACGGGACTTTGGTAAGATTGAAGCACAATAGATCCTCCAGAGAAGAGATTGACTTAATGTTCTGTTATGATCCTGATCAAGATTTTGGCTTTGAATATGAAGATGACTGATGGTGATGGATGGACAGGTGCACATCTGTATGTCTGATGTCGTCTGAAGGAGGTCCTGTGGCTCACAGCACTGATCTCAGCACATCTCGCACTGATCCGGACTTCACACAGAGCACTGGGACGTTCCTGCTGTGTGGGGAATCTCTTTAGCGCTACTTCTCTTCTGCTGTCTGAACACGATCTGACCTGCTACAGGCCATGCGACTCAAAGTACAGGACAGCTCGACATCATCCACCCGTAACATCACAAAATCAACAAATGCACGCTGCTACCTTATGAGAATCACGCGTGATCACCAGGGGCCTCATGTATAAAGCGTGCATGCCTTAGATTTGATCGTAGAGTGTGTGTGTGTGTGCACTTAAATCCACGCCAGCGCTCATATTTGTAAAAACTGTCTTTGACGTGGAAAAGGGTCTGAGCAGACCTACGCACTTTTTATTGTCGAAGTACTGCAGGTTTTTGAAAATGTAAGCTGTTCTTGCAGCTCACTGTTCTAAACTATGATGACTGCTGATCTTTTATATGTTAATGACATTAATTATGAGTCGTTTACAAGGCAGAGAGCTGAAACCATTCAGTTGCGTGCAAATTCAAGATCCTGCGCGTTTCATAGATTTCACATCAGAAAGAGACGTGTGTTTTCTGTGTGTACGTTCAGTCTATGAATCACGTACACATATTTGAGAAATGATCGTAAGATCAAATTTAGGATGGTTTCTGCGTAACATTTTATAAATGAAGCCCCTGATGTATGAACCAGAATCTCTTCTGGTCTTTGGTGACAACAATCTACATTATTTACATTTATTTTAAATAGTTATAAATAGTAGTGTATGATTCTAAGACGCAGTGTAGAAAATACTTTGGCTAAGAATGAACTAAATTCAATTACTGAGCAGCTACATGAGCACAAAAACTGTCCATGTTCTTGCTCTAGCCATTTTAACCTTTACAGAAATTAACCACGGTTTTACTACAAATAAAATAAAATAAAAAAACATGTTTACTGTAGTTTTACTATGGTAAAAACAAATTAACCAGGGTTTTGCTACAATAACCATAGTTTAACCATGGTATTTGAAGTACAACTGTGGTTATAAAAATGGTAATAATCAGCCCGCCAAATAAACACGATTACTACACTTTTACTATAATAAAATCATGGTTCATTTTCATAAGGGAAGTGTTTATTTGGGTAACACTTTATTCTGATAGTCCACTTTAGACATTCTACTAACAGTAAGTAACTTTGCAGCTACATGTCAACTAGCAGTCATTAGAGTATTAGTAGACTGTCTGCTTAACCCTAAACCTACCCTATTGAGAGTTAGTAGACATGTAGTTACAAATGAATGAGAATTAGTTGACATGTAGTTATAAAGTTACTTATAGTTAGTAGAATGTCTAAAGTGGACTATCGACCAAAATTAGTAGTAGCTCAGTCAGTTCCATAAAGCGGCAAATCCTGCCTTCAGAGCAGACTAATGAACACATTTGAGTATCCATTAGAGGGCTCCTTCTCTCCAGAGCCTTTATTCCAGTGAGAGCCATCTGCTCGTGTAAACACATCAAGGTCGACAGGACAGTCTCTGTGATGTTTCTGCACCGACAGTTTCTATTAATTCTTTCATTAAACAGTGTAGTAATTGCAATCTACTATTTTAAATAGCTATAGTTACTATAGAGTAGTTTACTGTAGTAAATACCATGCTCTGGCCACATTAATTTTGCATACTGCATATTGACCCTTGAATTCACTCTGACGCCTTAACATGCAAAAGACCACATTTTTGTGCCTCTGCATTTGCATTATGGCATAAAACACATGAATTGTGTTCCATTGTGTTGCATCTCAAGTAGTTTCAATTTACTTAAGACACTTTACGTTTTACGGCAGCTGCTTAAAATGATTTTGTCAAATAGAGTGACAGTAAATGCTTGTGGCACATTCCTGGTTTGATTAAAGACAACGATAAAACGATTAAATGTCACACACATAGTAAGCCTTCTCAGGTTTGTTTTTATTTCATAGCTGTTGTTGAGTGAGGAATCGTGTATATCCGGCTTTACTACATTCTCTTTTTGTTCTGCTTTTCAAGAACCTGAAGAAAATGAAATCCCATTCCTGACCCAGTCCAAAGAATGCTGTTTTAATTACTCTGCTGTAAGCTCATGAGCATCACTCAGGAACTAAACACAATCGGTGTCCAGCAAGATCGCTCAAATACAGGTCCTTCTCAAAAAATTAGCATATTGTGATAAAGTTCATTATTTTCTGTAATGTACTGATAAACATTAGACTTTCATATATTTTAGATTCATTACAACACAACTGAAGTAGTTCAAGCCTTTTATTGCTTTAATATTGATGATTTTGGCATACAGCTCATGAAAACCCAAAATTCCTATCTCAAAAAATTAGCATATCATGAAAAGGTTCTCTAAACGAGCTATTAACCTAATCATCTGAATCAACTAATTAACTCTAAACACCTGCAAAAGATTCCTGAGGCTTTTAAAAACTCCCAGCCTGGTTCATTACTCAAAACCGCAATCATGGGTAAGACTGCCGACCTGACTGCTGTCCAGAAGGCCATCATTGACACCCTCAAGCAAGAGGGTAAGACACAGAAAGACATTTCTGAACGAATAGGCTGTTCCCAGAGTGCTGTATCAAGGCACCTCAGTGGGAAGTCTGTGGGAAGGAAAAAGTGTGGCAGAAAACGCAGCACAACGAGAAGAGGTGACCGGACCCTGAGGAAGATTGTGGAGAAGGACCGATTCCAGACCTTGGGGGACCTGCGGAAGCAGTGGACTGAGTCTGGAGTAGAAACATCCAGAGCCACCGTGTACAGGCGTGTGCAGGAAATGGGCTACAGGTGCCGCATTCCCCAGGTCAAGCCACTTTTGAACCAGAAACAGCGGCAGAAGCGCCTGACCTGGGCTACAGAGAAGCAGCACTGGACTGTTGCTCAGTGGTCCAAAGTACTTTTTTCGGATGAAAGCAAATTTTGCATGTCATTCGGAAATCAAGGTGCCAGAGTCTGGAGGAAGACTGGGGAGAGGGAAATGCCAAAATGCCTGAAGTCCAGTGTCAAGTACCCACAGTCAGTGATGCTGGTGTTGGTCCACTGTGTTTTATCAAGGGCAGGGTCAATGCAGCTAGCTATCAGGAGATTTTGGAGCACTTCATGCTTCCATCTGCTGAAAAGCTTTATGGAGATGAAGATTTCATTTTTCAGCACGACCTGGCACCTGCTCACAGTGCCAAAACCACTGGTAAATGGTTTACTGACCATGGTATTACTGTGCTCAATTGGCCTGCCAACTCTCCTGACCTGAACTCCATAGAGAATCTGTGGGATATTGTGAAGAGAAAGTTGAGAGACGCAAGACCCAACACTCTGGATGAGCTTAAGGCCGCTATCGAAGCATCCTGGGCCTCCATAACACCTCAGCAGTGCCACAGGCTGATTGCCTCCATGCCACGCCGCATTGAAGCAGTCATTTCTGCAAAAGGATTCCCGACCAAGTATTGAGTGCATAACTGAACATAATTATTTGAAGGTTGACTTTTTTTGGTATTAAAAACACTTTTCTTTTATTGGTCGGATGAAATATGCTAATTTTTTGAGATAGGAATTTTGGGTTTTCATGAGCTGTATGCCAAAATCATCAATATTAAAACAATAAAAGGCTTGAACTACTTCAGTTGTGTTGTAATGAATCTAAAATAGATGAAAGTCTAATGTTTATCAGTACATTACAGAAAATAATGAACTTTATCACAATATGCTAATTTTTTGAGAAGGACCTGTATATCTTTAGGAATAAATTCATCATTTCATGACTGTTTTTTCAGGTATTTGAAAGCAACACCTCACTACTCAACCGATATTAATTGAGACAAAATGTCAGTGTCAATATGTAGGATTTTACATGGACCCTTTTCACAAGACTGCGACGATGCAGCGGTCATAAGCATCGCAAATCCTCCAAAGTTTTTTATATTTAGATTTCTTTTTATTTATGTACATTTCTAACACTATACTTTGTGTTTTATCACCTTTACATCAAATTACAACTAAAAAGAAACTACTTAACGCTAATGTGAGGGTGTTTCTAATGCAGTGTCTATGGGAGTGATGGTAAATTTGACATTATTTTCTCTTCTGACTGCCGTTATCAGTCTCTCTCAATTTATTTCCTTTGACTCAAAGTCGTGACATTTTTTTATTGCTATCTGAGCAAATGGGAATGAAAAAAATATATATATTTGTGGTCATCTTCCATTCGTGCTCTCAAAGTTTACCCAACTATGACGACTTCCACTGCGGAGAAACCTAAAAATGTGAAAAGATCTATTGTGTTAAAGGAACACTCCACTTTTTTTGAAAATAGGCTCATTCTCCAACTCTCCAAGAGTTAAACCGTTGAGTTTTACTGTTTTTGAATCCATTCAGCCGATCTCCGTGTCTGGCGGTAGCACTTTTAGCATAGCTTAGCCTAGATCATTGAATCTGATTAGACCGTTAGCATCTCACTATTTTTCCTATTTAAAGCTTGACTCATTGTCACCATTTTTTTCTTTGGTCATGTCTTTTCTTAGCGCTTCTGCTGATCTCTCAAAATAGGTTCATATTCCCATGTATCAATTTTAATGCACATTAAAAATATGTATGCTGATTTATCATAACTGGTGTCTGAGTGTTTCACCTCCAGACCTACTAAAGCACCTGATTCTGAAGTCTCAGCTCACAACACCGCTTCTGTCATTTCGGCATTTTGCCATCATTTCTTATCACTGCAAATTAAAAAAAAAAAAATGTTTTACTGTAACCTGCAGACTGAGTCCACATTCCATCACGGACGACAGAAATGTGACTGAGCAGGTGAATTTCTCCACTTCTCTTTTTTCTGCCCATGGGAAATCCTACAGAAGCAAATCAGAGGTAATCAGAGCCTTCCCACTAACGTCACCCAAAAAGCAGAACCAGTTTTACAATAAATAGCTCATCAACAGTATGACTGCACACACTCGCCATGATGAGGTGCCATCTTCAGCTCTGTGTGCTGGGTGTGATGATGCTGTGCTCGGGTTTGTGGGTCCACTGCAAAAACCCCCTGAGCAGAGCTTACCTGGAAGGAGATGTTAACTGCGCAATTTTGAGCTCCATTCACACTAGAGTAATCAACCTTCACAAACGAGCTAAACCACAGCCATTCATTTGTTCTGGGTGAGTATGCACAAGACTTTCTTATGTTTTTAAATGTTGATCATTTGGATTCTTACTCATACTATGTTGACCTGATTTCTGAAATAGAAACAGCGACATTTACTAGTTAAGTGGTCAAAACATAATTGAAACTTCACCTATAATTGATTAATTAAAAATGAGGAGAACACATTTTTGTGTATTTGTTGTATGTTCCATGTACAGTACTATTGTAACTAACAATTATTAGGATGTTTGCAGGTCAACCTGATCCTAACTGGTTTTAATACAATTCGCCAAATACCACATGAAAAATAGTAACCACTGCAAATAACAAACAGATTAAAATAGTATTATAACAAAATAATTTATGCTTTTATAAATGCAAGGGTTAGACAAAATAATGTGAACACTTGGGAAATCTTGGCAATATTTCATGATTAAGGTGTTTGTACCATCTGCCTTTAATACAGCTTCCAGCCTTTTTAGAATAGAGTCATACAACTTTTGAATAGTCTCCAGTTGTTTGTCGTCTATCAGAAGATCTGCCTGTGTTTTAGAGATTTTGGAGCTTCTCTCCAAAAATGTCTACAGTGGTTTGGTCATGTAAGTCAGGTCTGACAAGGGCAGATTTTGAAGTTCATCTTGTGCTCCAACTCTCTAGGTTTTATGATCATAACAGCATTTTATCATCGGTGTCTGAGATTAAAGCTTGTTCATTGATGTTGGCTTTGTGAAGTTTTCTGTGCTTGCATGGTTTCGGTAGAAACAAGGTCTTCAATGTGAATCTTGAGGTTTGCTGACACTTTGCTGCAGTAGTTCTGTGCTGTTTGGACACATCTTTATTAGTGCTCGACAGTGCCTGTCATTCACTTTCAGTTTTTATCCACTTTTTTCTTTGCTGATGAAGTCTTGCCATGCTTGTGTCTGCAGTCCCAATCGTAAAGACTGTTGTCTTAAAACACTTAACAATTGGGCTGTTGAGGTTACAGATGCTCCTGCTGAACGAGCTCATATGATTTGTCCTTTTTGTCTTAACAAAAATACAATTGCAATATTTGTTTGTTTTTTCACTGTAGCCCACATGATAATAATGGGTGTTTGCATTATTTTATACAACCCCTGCTAAACTTTACAATAAGATAGACAATGAAAACCTGTACTGCTGAAGACATTTGGTGACATTTCCAAGGACTGGGGAGATACATCACAAATTTGGACTGTCCCCAGAAAACGGGGACATTTGGTCACCCAAACTAATGCACAAATACAAAGTTCTGGCATGAAACTCTAGATGGCACAGTCCGATAGGTCTAACTCGATATGACCTAATGACATCATTATCACACGGCACAGCTGATTAGTTCTCTCCTGTATCGGTAGCCAATGAGCTCGCTGCTCAACATTCAAATGTTTGGCTAGTGCTTGCTGTAGCAGCTCACTCCAGAAACTCTCCACCTTCCCCATCTCCACCTGTATAGATCTTCTACGGGTTTATCATGTATGCTATGGGGGTAATTCATATATTATATGTGCAGCAGCAGTATCTCTTACACGCTCGCAGCAGTATTTCATACATGCTCACAGCAGTGTGTTGTGGATGTATTGGCAGTAGCAAGTCTCTTGCTCTGCAGCAGCAGCAGAGCAGATCTATTCTGCCAAGACCAAATGCATGAACACTGTCATGTACATTACCATGCAAATCCCAAGTTCCCATTCAGTCGGTCACGTTCGACGTACGTCAGACTGACCGACGAATAGGAATCTAGAGAGACTAGAGAGGCCAATCTGCTTCGAGTGTAACTAAAACGAGCCAATGCACATTGGCATGCAATCATATGCAGCAGCTGCTCACCTCGCAGCACAGGTATGTAATGAGCAGCACGTGCGTTGCATCTTCAGCTTTTGGCTTCGGAGCCGAACAGTTGTTCTCTGCTGGAAGTTGGAAATCTAAAAGGAGTCTCTGCAGGACGATCTCTTTTGTGTGTGGTGCAGGCATACAGCACCGCAGCAGGGTCAAGTTCTCTCCTTTCATTTTCTTCTCTTGTCTTTGCCTTTTTTTTTGTGCAGACGGAGCTGAAAAGCCGTTCTCACAGCTGGTAAAATGGTGCGCTTAGAGCGCGTAAAAGCTGTTTTTACAGCTGGTAGAGAGCGCGCGGAGAGACAGAGCACACGACAGGCTGCACAATCCCTGTCTGTGTTGCTGCGGCCGTTCCCCTGAATGCTTCAGCACTGACTAAAAGAGCAAAGTCCCTAAAAGAGCTTACACAAGTAGAGCTTGCGTCTTTTCAAAGATGACATTCTACTTGTGTGTTTCTGGATACGGTCGTTACCTGGCGCCGCGGGATGGTCACGAGCGCTGCATCATGTGTCTGGGCTTAGATCACGCTGAGGCAGCGTTTGTGGATGAGTCATGTACCCATTGTGGGATGATGACCATCTCGGAGTTGCGGTCGAGACTCCAGTTCCTGCAAAAGGGCGGAGTCCCAGTGCCGCTGCCTCGTTCCAATCCTCCTCAGAGGGTTGCTGCGAGTAGTGACACTGGTGATCTGAGGATTACAGTGAGCGCGCTTCCTTCGGGGAATCAACCCTCTAGGAACCCTCATTCCTCCTGCACTCTGCAGCCAGTAGAGCTGCCGGGGAAGCGCGGTGGGCCATCTCAAAGGTGTGCACCATCCGTATGCTTCGGCACTCCTCCCGATGACCAGATGTCGATAGCTGTATCGGAGGGTGAGTCAGACTTTTCTGGCGCAGTTGCCTCCTTCGGGTACGGTAGCGGTGCCTGGTACGGATCCGGAAATGATGGCTATGCTTTCCACGAGGGTGGTCATGACCCGCAAGTTCTTCAGGAACTTCGTGCCGCGATCGAACTCGCGCTTCGGGCAACAAAGTTTACGGCGCGATCAGTGGGTCGTGTGATGTCCACTTTGGTGGTCCAGGAACGCCATCTCTGGCTGTGTCTGCCTAAGCGGCGCCGTTGAGCCAGTCGTAAGCGGGGTCCCCAGCCCGTCCAGGCCCCCGCCAAGAGGGGCGGCAAAGCCAAGAGCAAGAGGCCCTAGGACGGGTGACCCGGAGATGGTTGGGACTGTTCTTCAGGAGATGATGACTGCACCGCTCCTTCCCCTGGAGGAGGGCCAGGTGGTAAATCCTTTGTTCCCTTTTCTTTCTGTTGCAGCCAGCGGTACCCACATTTTCAATAAAAGAGCAGTTTCTATCATCTCCGGGTCCGACGAGGGCTCGGAGAGTAGTGGGAGGAGCAAAACCTTTCCACTCTCATCCACCTCTTCTATCGCCAGCGGACAGCAGCGCGCAGTTCGAGATGGGCACCCAAGCCTCTCCTGCAGCCCCTGTCCGATCGTGGAGCCAGGTAAGTGTTGCACAGCACACACAGACCCCGCTACGGGCCGCCTCCCAAAGAGAGCCCCCCGAGCCGCGTCCCTGCATTCCACCTCGCTGCCCTACTGCGGGTACGCCTACGGTCCCCTTGGTCCCGCTTGTGCGGTCTCTGCGAGCCTGGTTAGCACTCCCCAGTCCGTCTCGCTGGCTCATTCGGACCATCAGGCTCGGCTATATGATTCAGTTCACCCGGCGTCCCCCCAAGTTCAGAGGTGTCCACTTCACTTCAGTGAAAGCTGTCGATGCCCACGTCTTGTGTGTGGAGATCATAGTCCTACTGGCGAAGGACGCGATAGAGCCAGTCCCTCCAGCCGATATGAGGTCAGGGTTTTACAGCCCTTACTTCATTGTGCCCAAGAAAAGCGGTGGTTTACGTCCGATCTGGGACCTGCGAGTTTTGAATCGGAGCCTTCACAAGCTACCGTTCAGAATGCTCACGCAGAAACGCATTTTCGAGTGCATCCGTCCCCGAGATTGGTTCGCAGCGATCGACCTGAAGGATGCGTACTTTCATGTCTCGATTCTTCCTCGACACAGGCCGTTTCTGCGCTTTGCGTTCGTGGGTCGAGCATATCAGTACAAGGTCCTGCCCTTCGGGCTGGCCCTGTCTCCCCGCATCTTCACGAAAAGTCGTGGAGGGAGCCCTTGTTCCCATGAGAGAACAGGGTATTCGCATCCTCAACTATCTTGACGACTGGCTCATTCTTGCTCAGTCTTGGGAGCAGTTATGCGAACACAGGGATTTGGTGCTCAGTCACCTCAGCCAGTTGGGCCTTCAGGTCAACTGGGAAAAGAGCAAACTCGCCCCAGTGCAGAGGATCTCTTTTCTCGGTATGGAGTTGGATTCGGTCGAACAGTCAGCACGCCTCACAGAGGAACGTGCTCAGTCGGTACTGAACTGCCTGAATACATTCAAGGGGCAGGACAGCGGTCCCACTGAAACTTTTTCAGAGGTTCCTGGGGCATATGGCAGCGGCAGTAACCCCATTCGGTTTGCTTCATATGAGACCACTTCAGCACTGGCTTCATGGCCGAGTCACAAGATGGGCGTGGCAACGCGGCACGTACCGAGTGGCAATCACTCCGGAATGCCGCCAAACCTTCAGCCCGTGGTCAGAACCCTTGTTTCTTCGGGCAGGAGTGCCCCTAGAGCAGGTGTCTCGGCATGCGGTGGTCTTCACGGATGCCTCTGCCACTGGCTGGGGGGCCACGTACAGCGGGCATGCAGTGTCAGGGGTATGGACAGGCCCCCAACTGCATTGGCACATCAACTGCCTCGAGTTGCTATCAGTACGCCTTGCCTGGGGCCGCCTGAAAGGGCCGTTACAGGGCAAGCATGTGCTGGTCCGTACGGACAATACTGAGACCGTGGCATACATCAACCGTCAAGGGGGTCTGCGCTCCCGTCGCATGTCGCAACTCGCCCGCCATCTCCTCCTTTGGAGTCAGATGCATCTGAGGTCGCTTCACGCCATTCATGTCCCTGGTGTGCTCAACCGTGTGGCCGACGAGCTCTCATGAGCTGCACTGCCGGGAGAGTGGCGACTCCACCCCCAGGTGGTCCAGCTGATTTGGGGAGAGTACGGCGAAGCTCAGGTACACCTGTTTGCCTCGCCGGAAACCACTCACTGCCAGTTGTTCTACTCCCTGTCCGGGGGAACACTCGGTACAGATGCACTGGCGCACAGCTGGCCCCGGGGCCTTTGCAAATATGCGGTTAAATCCTCCTCGACCCCCCTCCTTACCCTCTTGGGACCTTGCTCTGGTGCTTCGAGCACTCCAGATTGCTCCCTTTGAGCCTTTGCAGTCAGCAGACTTAAAGATTCTGTCTATGAAGACTTTGTTGCTGGTTGCATTGGCCTCCATCAAGAGGGTGGGGGACCTGCAGGCATTTTCGGTCGACTAATCGTGCCTAGAATTCGGGCCGGGTGACGGCCACGTGGTACTGAGACCCCGGCTTGGCTATGTGCCCAAGGTTCCTACCACTCCCTTCAGGGGCCAGGTAGTGAGCCTGCAAGCGCTGCCCCCGGAGGAGGCAGAACCAGCCCTGGCTTTGCTCTGTCCAGTTCGTGCTTTGCGACTGTACATAGACAGAACTCAAAGCCTCAAGACCTCAGACCAGCTCTTTGTCTGTTACGGAGGCCAGCAGAAGGGAAAGGCTGTCTCCAAACAGAGGATGGCCCACTGGGTAGTGGACGCCATCGCCTTGGCTTACCAAGCACAAGGCGTGCCCTGCCCGCTCAGGTTGCATGCCCACTCTACGAGAGGCGTAGCATCCTCCTGGGCGCTGGCTCGTGGCGTCTCGCTGACAGATATTTGTAGAGCTGCGGGCTGGGCGACACATTCACTAGGTTCTATAGCCTTCGTGTCGAGCCGGTCTCCTCCCGTGTTCTCACCTCAGGTCAGAGGCACGGAGAGGTCCCGGCTTAGTGTCGGCTTGCTGTGTTACATGCGCTTATTGCTCCAGAGAGTCCCTACAAGGCAGACCCTGTTGAGTCCTCCGATCACCCTTCGGCAGCCAGAGGTGGCGGAGCGTTGGCGCCAGGCCTTTACTCCATTGTATCCTTGAGAACTGGATTTAGGCTGGGTTCCATATGTATGACCCTACGGGCATCCCATATGTGTTATTCCACGAGTTGCTCCTAAACGAAGCCTGTGTCTTTCCTCTGGGAGAACCCACCTCTCGTCAGGTTGGAGTCACCCCAGTACTTCCATATGTAGTACAACCCTACGGGGTTAGTCCATATGTACTTCTCCACATAACTCCTTCGGGGAAGGATGTGGTTTCGCAGCGGTCCTTTCCAAGGAAAGGGTACGCTTTCCCAGTGTTATCCAATAGTCTCACTGAATAGGTTTTGGTGAACAGCAGTGATCGACACTCTCTGTGTTTGCCCTGTCCCACCGTCCTTAAGCAAGGGGGTACAGGAGGCTTGCTACAGAGCGCTGGAAGGGGGCAGCTCCTGTGGCGCTTTGGTAGGGATTCCTATTCGTCGGTCAGTCCGACGTACGTCAAACGTGACTGACTGAATGGGAACGTCTCGGTTACATAGGTAACACTCGTTCCCTGAAGGAGGGAACGGAGACGTACGTCCCGTCGCCACAGTCGCTGGACCACACTGATGCTGCCGCCTTACCTGTTCGGCTCCTCAGCGAAAACCTGAAGATGCAACGCACCTGCTGCTCTTTATATATCCGCTCTGCGAGGTGAGCAGCTGCTGCATATGATTGCATGCCAATGTGCATTGGCTCGTTTTAGTTACACTCGAAGCAGATTGGCCTCTCTAGCGAGATTCCTATTCGTCGGGCAGTCCGACGTATGTCTCCGTTCCCTCCTTCAGGGAACGAGGGTTACCTATGTAACCGAGACGTTGTCATGACAGAACTAAGAAGTCTCTTTCTCTTTTTACCAGTTTTGATCTGACCACATTTCTACAATCGCTGAGTGCCATCCATACTATTGAAGAAATCAATAACTCTACATTGCTTCCGGGGATTAAGCTGGGGTATGAAGTCTGTGATCCTTGTGCATCTCCCACCAAAGCACTGCACTGTGTGGAACATTTACTGGCTATTAACGGATCTCTGCCGGCCCTTTTGGACTACACAGACTTCCGTCCGCCAGTGAAAGCTCTTCTGGGAGAAAGATACTCAGAGTTATCCATCGCTATCGCAAAACTCCTCAGCCTCTACCTGTTTCCTCAGGTAATTTGTTAACTGTTAAAATCAATGTTTACTTGAATAATTCACTAAACAATATTGATCTTGTACTAACCCCTGTCATTACAAACCCTTGAACTTTTTTCTTTCTATGGAAAACTTTTGAAGAATCTTCATGTAGCTCTTTTACACACTACAAACATTCACATTGACCACACCTGTCAAAACAATAGTCCTGACTTGCACGCTATATATCCTGTATTCCTAAATCATGTGATGCTTTGAGTGTGGAAAAGACCAAAACATGACCCAGGCCCACATCTAGATTCAAAAATGGCAAGATTATCACTGAAACTTCTGTTGTAAACAAATATTGGTCTGTCCTTTAGACAAAGCTAGTGTAGCTGCAGATAACTAAGGCATGAGGTGTAACTGTCAACAGGTCAGCAGTTCATCGTCTTCTCCCGTCCTGAGCGACAAACTGCGGTATCCGTCCTTCATGCGCGTGATTCCGAGCGACATCTACCAAGCTCAGGCACTGGTCAAGCTCATGTCTCACTTCTCCTGGAACTGGGTTGGAGTTGTGTATGGAGATGACGACTACGGTAGAGCAGCCTACCAAAGCTTCATGCAAGAGTCCGAGGGAAAAATATGTGCTGACTTTGAGAAAGTGGTTCCACACTACTTGGACCATGTTGATGTCGATAAGCACATCAAAGACGTTGCTCAGAGTATACAAAAATCTAAAGCCAAGGTCGTGCTGCTCATTCTGAAGCCGCAGCTGGTGGAGAAGCTTTTCAAGGAGATGATCCAAACCAATACAAGCAGAATTTGGATCGCGAGCGATGCCTGGTCCATGAACCGCTACATAACAAAGATGAAAGACATCAACAAAGTGGGCGAAATCTTTGGCTTTTCCTTTTCCATGGGAATTACTCCCAGGTTCGAAGACTACTTGAAAAACCTCAGGCCAACGCCAGGAGCAAGAAATGACTTCATAGAAGAGTACAAGCAGTTGAGACTGAACTGCTCCCTGTCGCCCTCGACCTGCACTGTAGATGACGTGCTGCACGCAGTGGACCTAAGAGAGGCCTACAGAGAGAGAGTGGCCATATATGCTTTCGCTCATGGGCTCAGGGCGCTGCTGACATGCAACGATACCGCCTGCTCTGGGGATACCAACTTCCCACCCTGGCAGGTGATATTTCTTAAGCCACTTACAGTGAGGATTTGACATGTTTAAAGCTCGAGGGTTGAACATTTGAAAGTGAAGAATTTAACACCAATAATAGAATTGTAATTCGTATTGTAAATAAAATTGTTATTGTATATTTTATTATCAGAATTCATTTTGTTACAGTACAATTATAATTTACAACAGCAATGTATGTCTGTCTTCTTATTTATCCCTAGAGTTAAGGAAGAGTTCTTTTACCAAGCGTTTAACAACCATTACCCATGAACAATTAATTATTTTAATCTCAAGGACACTTACACTTTTTTGCAGCTAGTGGAAAGTATGCGCAACGTGAATTTCATGCTCGATGGCAATACATATTCCTTCGATGAAAACGGTGACTTTGCGGATGGTTACGACCTCATAATGTGGAAGGAAAATAATGGTGAACGCATTATTGAAATTGTGGGGAAATTCCTCCTGAAAAATGGAGAAGTGGAGATCCTCAGCCAATTCCAGTGGATGAATAACACAGTGAGTTGTACTGTCTCCAATTCTAGCTATTCGGCCGACCGCCATAAAAAAACAACTGACAATCATTATCCACAAGTAAAATGTGTACTTACCATTTAAAGCACACCTCTCTTTTATTCTCCAGATCCCCACATCCAAGTGCTCAGAGCCTTGCCTACCTGGTACTGTGAAGAACCAGTCTGAGATCTCCTGTTGCTATGGCTGCATTGACTGTCCTGAAGGAAACTATACCGATAGACGGGGTAAATCAGAATTCATGTTCGGTTGTTGCTTCTTTCTTTTCACTTGTGTAAATTAAAGAAGTAGCCCTGCTGACACTTCGGCCAGTAGTAATTTACCTGAAAATAAGAAAAGAGACCACATCACCCCTCTTTTGGCCAATTTTCACCTCAGCTTTGCTAGTTGTTCCAACACAGCCCCATGACAATGAAAGAACAACTCAATACTTCCACATGCAGGTCCTCTGATCAGATTTTTCTTGCATTTCCATGGTTCAATTGTCTGACTATCTACGTCTTTAAAGGTGCCATAGAATGCATTGATACAGTATTTTAAATTGTTCTCTGATATCTACATAGAAGACGTGGTTTAGGTAAGGGCAAAAAATCTCCAGAAACGGTTTTACATGTCCATTTGCAACCCTAGGATTTCTCCCTAGAATTAAACGGTCTGTTATTGGGTTATTTGGCAGGGTCATGAATAATAATGAGTTCTGCTCTGATTGGCTGTTTCACAGTGCGGCTCATCAATAAGAAGGATACACAGGGAGGAAATTATATATTTAAATACTTTCTCTCACAGTTATATTGTCGGGTAATTATACTGTATATAAAACGTGGGCATCAGGGAGACATTTTTAATATGCAAGGCATTGAAACTGCTTTTGAACGATCGGTCGATCGCGTTTTAGTTTCACTTTCAAGAGATGCGATCGCACAAACTCTGTTTATATTATGGAGTGACAGTACTTACCACAAATTTCACAAGATCAGTGGTGCTCAGGATCTGTAAATCATTCGCCATCATCCTCATCTCTCCTTACTCTGTTTATGTGGTAAGTGAAATCTTATGTAGTACTGTAACAGGCTACAGCTATTTTAGTAGAACGCGTTATTTGCTTTCTGTGCCTTTCTGAATACAGACACCAACCCATCCCTGCACTACACATCCCCTGCACAGCCTGGAACATAACATTTATTTCCATGATCTGCCATTTTCAATGTTGTCCGCACTTGTTTCTTCACAATACCTGCAGAACTTCTGATGGTTCGGCTGGTGGCTGGCCTAGAACAAGGGCAGGTTTATGCAAATGTTGGGGGTGTAGTGATCTCGACTGTTACGTCACAGTCTGTGTTATGTTCTGATTTGCCTGTTTTTTAGTGGTCTTTTTTAATCACGAGATTTACATAAGGAGGAGGAAACTATGGTGTTTGAGGCTCACTGTATGTAATTCCATGCACAGAACTGTTATTATTTAACTATGCCAAGGTAAAGACAGTTTTTCATTCTATGGCACCTTTAATTAACTTCAAGAGTTTAAACCAAAAACTTATCTGAATGTATAATGTAAGGTGTGTATCTTACACCACCTATCTGATCACCATTTAATTAGGTTTAACCATTTTTTAATAGCTTTTTATCCTTCACAAGATAACTTTGGATAGAGCACCTCTGGAACTGCCTTCAGAAAAATTTATGTTTTTTTCTTGATTAAAATGATTGAGCATAGTTATTAATTATTATGAACAACTCAATAATAATATATGTAACCTAATTAAATAATAAAATCATATAACAATTATTAAGCCAAACTCATGATTTCAGTCAGAACTCAGTTGTGACAAAATGTTTAGTAAGTGCATTTGAGTTTTTCACTGTACAAAAAAATTTGTCAGGCGTATTTCATGTCAACTTGCCAATTATTTTTGAACAATAAACTACATCTGTTACTGTTCTGTCTATTTAAAAACAAAAATAACACACTGTCTGTAAATGTAAATGAAATTAGGCATCAAAACAGCAGCAACCGATCTGGCTTCAGAAGTGGACATTCGACCGAAACTGCCTTGCCAATATTAGGCCCTTTCTTTCGGAACATGCAACACAACTCCTTGTTCAGGCTCTTGTTCTATCCAGACTTGACTATTGCAATGCTCTCTTGGCAGGTCTTCCAGCCAATTCCATCAAACCTCTACAATTAATCCAAAATGCTGCTGCAAGATTAATCTTTAATGAGCTGAAAAGAACGCACATCACATCTCCGTTCATCAATTTGCATTGGCTACCAATAGCTGCTCGCATTAAATTCAAGGCATTAATGTTTGCCTACAAAACCACCACTGGTTCTGCACCCCTTTACCTAAATTCATTACTTCAGACCTATGTGCCTATAGAAGCTTGCATTCTTCAAGTGAACGACGCATTAGTGCCATCCCAAAGAGGCACAAAATCACTTTCACAGACTTTTTCATTAACTGTTCCCATCTGGTGGAATGACCTGCCCAACTCAATCCTTACCCATCTTCAAGAATCGGCTAAAAACACATCTCTTCCATCTTTATTTGACCCTCTAACTCTAGCACTCTCTATTATAATTCTATTTTATCTATCTGTCATCTTTTTATTAAAAAAAAAAAAAAAAACACATGCACACTTGACCCTCTAGCAATTGCATATTTACTCTCTAACTGCTAGCTTTTCTTGAAAAATTAACACTAGCTTTCTTTTATTTATATTATATCTACTTGTTTTCTTAAAAAAATAAAATTGCTACGTGTACTGCGTTAGGCTAACCAAGACTTGTCATAGCACTTGCGTGTTGTGGCTCTTTTGTTGGTTTTGATTGCTTCTGTTGTCCTCATTTGTAAGTCTCTTTGGATAAAAGCACCTGCTAAATGACACTGTAAATGTAATGTAAAACATTTGTTAATGTACTGTACATTAGAGAATATTTATGTTAGGACAAAAAGTAAGTCAGCTGGGTCATTATGATGAAAAAACCCGAACCCTAACCTGAAGCTGATGACTGTACATTATTTAACTGGGTGTTTTAACAGACTGTACACTACTTAAAAAAAATAATTTACAGAAGAACAATGTTCATTAAGATAGACAGTGATTTCAGACTCCAGAGATGAACAGATTCTGCATTCCTAGTGCAATTTTGATGACTGTACGCATGTTTTCTTTTTCAGATCTACCTGAATGCCTGAAATGTCCAGAAGGAACGTGGTCTAATAAAGGAGACAGTACATGCAGGAAATTCGAAGAGAAATACCTGGATTGGAAGGACAGTTACCCCATAGTTCTATTAGTGGCTACAGCAATAGGCTTGGTTCTTTTGTTGACTTCACTCATAATTTTCTATGTGCACAGAAACACAATAGTAATCAAAAAGGCTGACAATACAATGTCCTGTTTCATGCTGCTGGGGTTGGCAGTCAGCTTCATCAGCGTAATCATGTTCATCGGCAGGCCAAATGAGCATCTGTGTCGGGCACAGCAGGCTGTGTACGGTCTCGGTTTCACTCTGTGCGTTTCATGTATTCTGGTTAAAGCCTACCGCACTTTCCTGGCTTTCATGGCTTTTGATCCAGACAGGCAGCATAAGTTAAAAAAACTCTACAAACCTCTTATCAATTTGGTCCTGCTTACTGGTGGTCAAGGTATCATCCTATTGTTCTGGCTGATTTTCAGGTCTCCTTTCCTAGATTTAAAGTGGCCTGGAACAGGCATGGAAAAATACGTTGTCTGTGATGAGGGCTCCATTGTAGGTTTTGGAGTGATGCATGGTTACATAGCTCTATTGGCCTTCATTTGTTTCTTTCTTGCTTTCAAGGGTAGAAAAGTCCCCCATGATTTCAACGAGACTGGTGTCATCATCTTCAGCATGTTGATTCATCTGTTTGTCTGGCTCTGCTTTATTCCCATTTATATTGACAGAAATAAGACAGAGCAGCGGCACATTGTTCAAGCTTCAGCCATCCTGGCCTCCAACTTTGGCATAATGTTTTGTCATTTTGTCCCAAAGTGCTACATAGTCCTGTGGGAGCTGTCAGAGAACTCAAGGGCCTCGATCATAGGCAGGATGGCTAGATGCATTAAAGATGACACGGCAAATGCAAACATCACTATAGTAAATGAGGTGGGTCGAATCACTTCAGACTCAGGCATCTTCTGCCAAGGTGTAGTATCATCGGTGATAGAGATCAGCACAGTTTCTAAAGATGTATCCAGTTCTATAAAGACTGTGGACTTATTAAATACAGATAGAGGCAGTATAGTAACAGTGTCCCGCCATGCCAAGTTGAGACAAAGACACACTACTCAATAAAAAAAGTGTTGTTTTGTATTCTTCTAACAACAGAATTTACAATTAGTAAATACTTAAACTGGATTTTCCATCTTACATACACTGGAAATGTACCAATATTCTACTCATTGTTTAAAGGTGCTAAAAGGGGTTTTTAATAATTATTGCTGTATTTTTGTACATTTCTAATACATATTTTTATACTTACACAGGGACTCTGCATTTATTAATTAATATACTAAATGTAATGGTGGATAAATGGTTTTTCAGAAATGTAGTTGTTATTTTTTATTCTAATTTGTCCATAGATGTGCATGTTAGAAGAAGTTAAATCTACAGGAAGAAGTGAGTAAGTCTACACTTTCCTGACTTCAAACTCAAACCCAAACTCTTCATAGGACCCATATTACCCCAGATTACCCTGCCACTACATTGGCTCCCAATTAAATCTAAAATAGATATACAAATTTTAGTCACTACATTAAAATTTGCATAGGCTAGACCCTCCCTATATTTCAGAATTAATGTCTACACACATATCATCAAGGTCTTTATGATTGTCAAGGTCTTTATGATAAAAAAAAAAAAAAAAAAAGAAATCTTCTGGTCTAAAGTAATGGAGGTTGAGAATTTGCTGTTTTGGCGTCTAAATTTTGGAACAACCTTCCATGGAGTTTGAGATCAGCTTAGTCCGAAGCCAGTTTTAAGGAACCTTTAAAACCCCTTTTGTATAAATTGGCCTTTACTTAATCTCATTATATCATATTTGTTGTTGTTGTTGATGTTGTTGTTTGTTTGACTATATGAATGATTGTATGGTTATGCGTTTGGCATTATTTGTTAAGGTTTATCTTTTTGTTTGTTTTGATCGTTACTTGTTTTATTCTGTGAAGCACTATGTGAAAAATTGTCTGTAATACTGCTAAATTACTTTCTTGCTTGTAATCACAAAAATTATCAACCCCACTCACACAACCATTGCCTCATCTGGTCCATGGCAAAGAAATTACTGTGTCTTTACATTTAATAAACAATAAAAACTAATTTGAGCTTTGAATTTTAATGCTGTTATCAGTGTCTGCTGGATCATTCTGTTTAAATCCTTGCCTTTGCCAGCAGATTGCAGACATTACTGGCAGAGGTCCAGGGGGATTTCAGTCAGAAGTAAACAACTAGAAATACTCCAGCTGCCACTCTGAACTTAATTTAATCTGTAATGCTGTTGTTTGTTGAAAGCACAGAAACAAAATTGAAACAGTAATTTAAACAATTTTTGATGAATAATGTAACCACTTTAGAAATCAATGAAGTCACTTCACATTTTTACAATATATTTTGATTATAACACTCACATAGTGATAATTCAATCAGAATTCACCAGGAGTAAAAGAAGATAAGGTAACCAGCAGGCTATCTTATTAGTAAGATGAGCTTATGGTCTTACGCATGCGCTTTATTCCTGTACTGTGACCATATGTGCAGGTGAGAAAGACTGGAAGCTTCAGTCCTGTTTCTCAATCTTGGGCTCTCTATGGCATACGCAACACCAACTGGGCAGTGGTAAATCTTGATCGAAAACGCTCAAAGAAATACAAGAGGACAGGAATTGTGGACTCGGGCAGTTAAGGATTTTAAGGACAATTGGTATGGTGCGCAAACAAGAACCAAGCTGAGGATTTCTGACACAACACTTTTAAACGTGCAGTCGATAAAACTGATCAAAAAGAGTAGGTTTTTCCCATCAAAATGGGCTGCTCTCCCTCTAAAGGTCAACTTTTCAGTAAAAAAGCTATACTGTCTGCATCACCAGAAAACAAGAATGCAGAACTGCTTTCTGATGGGGCACAACTTCTAATCAAAGCAGAGATAAGCACAGCTACAGAAGGACTAATGGCAACAGAGGTTCAAGAAAATGAAACATATGTGCGAGGTAAGAGATCCTCAGTAATTGATGTAATTTGTGATGCCACTGTGACAGTCAAAGAAAATGCTACTGAGCAGATGTTAGAAGTGGTCTACTCTCTGGATGGACAAAGTGCACAAGAGGGTCTCTTAGAAAACCAGAGAGAAGGAACTGAGGAGATAAGGGCAAAAGTTAATCAAGGAAAGCGTAGGAAGCAAAGGAAACATAGACTGAGAAAAAATTCCTACGCGCAGTCAAAGGCAGAGTTCATACTGAAATCCCACCAGGCAGCCTATGCCTACCTGAACCCCAGCATATCAAAATATGAGTCTCTTTTAGGCCTCTTGAGCCAGGCTGCTCAGGCCCATCTCTCTGTACAGACCACAGTAGCATCAGTAGTTTTGCACTATGAAGAGATTAACCAGGCTTTGGAGGAAATGGCCACAGAGGGTGAGGATCTGCTGAGGGAACATGGACATAACATGACATGGCCCGCTTCACTTAAAGACTATCCACCTACAACAACCAAACCTAGTAATGAACTAAATTTCTCCCAGCTTCCTTCTGAACTGCTGCAGCAGATGCTTCTTCACTCCACAGCTAAAATGATCTCTGTGGGAGACTCTGTGAAATGCCTGAGTGACTCAGCCTTACAGGAACTAGCTGAGTACTATGGGTCCCTGTCTCAGATATTAGGAGAGAAGCTGCTTGCTAAGCATGCGGCCGAGGAACGCTTGAAGCAGGTCTTGTCCCGTGTGGAAGCTGCTGCTCTGAGGAAACCAAGTCCAGAAGATTCTGCTCTTCACAGTGAGGACAGCGGCATAGGTGCAGACAACGAGTGTCAGAATGGCTCGGAGCGTCTCCGGCGAAACAGAGGGAGCTCTGGGTCTGGAGCAAACACTGGAATAACATCTGTCTTGACCACCAGTTGCTCTCCAGATCAGCCATTCCTTAACGCCAATGAGGAGGTTACAGATAAGGATGATGATGAAGATGATGATGAGGAGGAGGATGCAGAACTTGAGAATGAAGACAGTGGTAGGTTGACTGACAAGACGAGGGGAACAATCGAGGGGTCTTCCGAGCCAGACTCCACCCATCCTCCAGTTCAGGGTAGTCTTCAAAAGCAAGAGCAGGTCAAGACCAGAAAAACTAGACGGCCCAAAACTGCAGACAATACCTTTCAAGTAAAACTAAAGTACGGCCATTTAAGGGGCCCAAAGCGCTCACAATCCGCCGAGTGTTTGTGTAGCAAAGCAGAAGGATCAGATCCTAATCAGCAACAAGGAAACCCAAGGAAAATGCAAACACCTCACTGGAGGAGAAAGAATAACTTGCCAAAAGAACTTGTACATGGGAGTCATGTTTGGACAAAGATTAGAAGTTCATCAGGAGGACAGTGCGCAGCCAGGTACTATGGCCTCCATTATGGAAGCAAAGGGCCTTTCAGGGCAATACCACCTAGCTCTCCTCCAAAGCTCACTCCAGAACCACCTGGGCGAAATGCTGTCAAGAGGCTTATTAATACTTTTAGCCAAGAGGTGGAGGACAATTCAAGACAAAGTCCTTTAGACCAGAAACCAATAAGAGTAAGGGGCAACAAGAAATGCACTCTCCCACTGCTGCAGAACAGCACAGGAGCACTTACCACCAGTGGGAATATCAAGACTAACATCCATTCGCTTGAGCCCAGGCCTGAGCAACTGGATATAGACAGCCTCCCACCTCCACCCCCAGAGATGCTCATGGACAACTCATTTGAAAGCAGTTTAGGGTTGCTCACTGAGGAGAGGACTCACAATGTGCAATGCAGAGGGCAACGACTCTGCACTTCAACGCAAAGAGAGACTGCGCTCTCCAGCCGGGCAAGCAGACAGCGGGGCTCCATGAGCTTCTCAACGACTCAGCCTGTGAGGCAAGATGCTTTGCCTGGTTCCTGCATTGAACAGGAATACAAAAAAGCAATTGAGGTGGATTCTGAAAGAGATACAGCACACACCCTTGACCAGAATTATCAAAAAGCTGTTCATCTGCCTGTGGAGTCTTCTGCCAAAATGGCCCCGGCTAAAGCAGATTTGCACAGTTCCACGTCTTATCAAGAATGTGAAAACCACAATGAGGGCGAGACTGCAAGTATGCAAGCAAAATATTTTCCTCCAAAAACTCCACCTGTCTCGAGGGCATGGCTTCCACCCTCCTGTCCCACTGTGCACCACACAGTGCCAAGTCCTCCATCCACAACCTGCCCCCCTAGTGGGAAGTGGACTCCATCCACAACATCTGCCACCTCTAGTATACACAGATGTGTGATGGCTGAAGAAAACAGCCTCCCCGCTTCTGGGTCACAATCATTTTTTGAGGCTCGGTCCGTGTTCTGTCAGGAGAACAAATCACTCCCTCACACATGGACACGTTCATGTACGTCTACTTTACCTCGGCCATGGGGAGAAACTGCCAGAGGTAGACTGCCAACTACTCATCTTCAACCTTCTTTTATTGGACACAATCCATTGGGTCAAAGGTCATCCCACAGTGAGCAGCCACAGTCATTGCCTAATGCCAAAAAACAACAGGGCCAGGAAAATGACATCACGCCTTTGACCAGTGAGGGGTGAGTATCTCAGTGTCACTGCATGTCATACAATATACAGCAAATGTATGGCATGACATAGGTCTGAATAGTTCAAGGATTTAGTGCAGTAGGAGACCTACAAAAGAGACACAACAGATGCACCTGATACAAAAACAGTGGAAGACGACTGAGCCTGTTGATTAAATCTCTTTAATCTGATCTGCCTTCATCAACATAATTGTGGTTTCGTTTAATCTAAAAATAGTGTTTTGTTTATAGGCACTAAATCTCAGGTAACAAACACCCATCTCCTTCCCTCAGCTTTGGGATTTCTTGTTGAAACTGGTTTGCATATTTGTCATTGTGAAGATTCCTACTATCTTGCCATACAACTGATTTCATCACCACTTGCAATGTTAAGAATTTACCGTAACTATCTACTGTTTACAATCCACTTGGGTCATTAGAAATAGTTTAAAAAACGAAAGCATTTGCCATGCTGCAGCTGTGTAAACCACATTAGTGTACCTACAGTGCTCCAAAAATCATTTCTATTCATAGGAACAAAATGTGTCATGGAAACTCAAGTATTTTTAATTATTCTATAATAATTTCTGTTTTTCTGTGAATATAAACGAGTCATTCTGAATCAAAATTCTGTTTGGATGAGTTGTGTTTATGCTGACAATCGCACACCTGTAAAACATATTCTATATTATTAGGTCTATTTACCATATTACCTGGAAACTCTTAACAGTCTAGAGTTACTGCAGTTAACCAACTGTATTTCTTACCAGAAGGATTGTATATTCCAACTATTAATTTCCATAAATATAACTATTTACTGAACACAGGTGTCTTTTATCATGTTACACAGCATTTATAGTGGAGGCTTTTTACTGAAAATGTCAAACTCTGTTAAATTGAATTGTTTTCATTTACATTTGGTTTCATGGACAATGTCCAGTCATGAAAGCATGATTACTCTTTGAAGAATTGATCATTTCTTTGTCTGTCAACCTCAATCTTTCAAAGGTCTCTGAGAAATAAAAAAATAAATGATGTGTAACTGTATGCAAATCATCAAACTTTAATATTTCACCTTCATATAAAAGTGATGTCAGTCAAGGGGAATAACCTGTTATGGTTGTAATCTTCATAATCATAGGTTACAAAGACAGCATGCCATCAAGAACAGGCTCTCTGAGATGACAAGAAAAAAAAGGAGATGGGGAAGTTTATAACAAAAGGGGAATTGCCCACATATTTATTTCACAGCAGTGTCTTATATGACAGAAAGTGTCTGAAATAAGGGTTTGTGAGTCTGGAGAACTGGACCCGGTTTTGTCCCCCTTTTCATGTTAATCTCATCAGCAGTATTAATCCGAAAGAGGCTCAGCTCAATCCCTGTAGATTAGCATCTGTGCACCTGTCTGGAGCCCTGAGCTGAGAGATCCACTGACTCACCTGTCCTGATGGCCTACATTAAGAACAGATTGCTGGCTAGCTATCAAACCCTAATAAAGTATACCGTAGAACTTAAAGTATTCAACTAACCTTCAAGTGTCAAAGTTGTTTAGGTTTTGACAGATCAGCATTGCTTCTAAAAGAGTTTTATAATGCCATTTGGTTTTTGATTCTGTTCTTGAGTTTTTGTCCTATGTTTATTTTGTGTTTTTTTCACAGAGCAATCACAGTGTCCATGAGAGCAGACGGCAGCGGCACAGACTCTGAGCCGTTCACTGATGATCTGAACACACACAGCGGGTTTGTGGGTGAGGAGATTACAGATTAGCTGGATAAAGGCCTTTTCTCTCTCCTGAGACCTCTAACATAGATACACATGGAAACATTTCCAGTAAATATAAACACCATGATGCTTCAAAGAGCTTAGTTAAAAACACCTGTCTCTGTATATTTGTTACTGTTCCTCAAACTGTCTACCTAATCTGTTATTTATGTTCATGTTGACTTTTCTATTTGTAGCATGAGCTTTCTTTTGGTTTTGATACGTAAAGGATTATTAGGTTCATCAAAAAGGAAAGTTTTCTTTTTGTATCCTGTAATTGATTAATCTGAAACCAACCTGTCATTCTCTCATCCTTATTTAACATGAACCTGTTACTGTTATACTTGTTAGAAATATCTAATCGTGAATAATTCAAATATCATTCCACAACTGTCTTTTATTATGTCCTATACATAACGTATGCTTAATTATGAATTGCGTGGTCAAACCCAGGAGAAAAAAAGCACTTCCACAGTTCCTTTTTGATTCTTCAGTACTTCTTAAGATAAACCTAAGATCATCTAAGTGTACTCAACTGTGCTATTATTGGGACACCATGAATATGAACTAAAATGTGCTTTTCACATACTTTATATGTAAAAAAAACAAAAAAACATCTTTCATACACTAGTATTCTCAAGTGTATTACAAGTTGTAACTAAATACTTTTTTGTTTTTTTTACATAGAAAGTATGTTAAAAGCACATTTTAGTGTCCCAAAATAGACTTGAGACTCGAATCCGCAACCTTTGGATTACGAGTCCGACTCTCTAACCATTAGGCCACGACTTCCTTAAGATTATTGTAGTAGATTAATTTTTAGTACATTAAGTACAAAATTAGTGTGTGAAAATGAGCACTTTAAGTACATTATAGAAGTGCACTTTTTTCCTCCTGGGTGGTCATGACGGTGATTCTGCATTCATGTCATTGGTGTGGAAGACATCCCTTCAGATTTCTGCATCAACTGTTTTAAAAATGTAATCTGATACTGAAAATAAAGAACGTTTCGAACACACACACTTTTGCACAGTTTGATCTGCCCTGTTATGAAATAAAGCAGTTTACTAGCTGCAGGTAAGAGATTTCAGAGGACCTCAGAAGAAGAGTTATTAAAGGAGAAGTTGAGCATGAAAATGCTTGTTTTTACAACACAAAAGGAGAATCTGAAGAATCTTAACATAAATCTTCTCCTCAAAGAGCCACAAGTTTCAAGCGCCAAAAAGTACTGTAACAACCACCATAAAGCACTATACCTTAATCACGAGGACATGTTCACGTATCTTCAGATGAGCTCATGATACTGCTGAGGAAAACAAGTCTCCAGTGCGGAGAGCTGACACTAAAACTGAAACACACATACCATGATGCTTAGAGAACACTTTGGCCAACTGATCAGCGCCTTACAAGCAATGACCATGGGAGCTATACAGACACCATGATACGCCGTAAAGGTGCTGATCAGCACAGTGTCAAATGCAGTATGAAGCCAAGCTCCCAGGACACTAGAAACTGAACGGCGCCTCCTAATGGCCAGCGCTGAGAAACACTATCAGGTGTTGTGAGAAGGGAACAAGAAGTTACCTGGAGTCTCTATCTGTTAACATTTCATCTCAACAGCATCCGTTTAAAGGCCCTGATAGCCTATAGTAAGAGAAAACTGAAGAATGCAGTCATTTTTGTTGCACTATTGACAGAAGTAGCATGTCTCGTCTGAACACGGCAGCAGCAGCATGGGCGGCTCCTGAATTGAGCCGGTATTTCAAACATATTGATTTCGAACATTTACCTCGAGTGAAAAACAAAGGACTTTGCTGTGAATTTATTGTGGCCTGAACTGAGAGAGAAGTACGTGATCTACTCACAAATGAGCATATTATACATCTCTTTATTTTTCCATTGTTTGAGACCGCACATAAGAACAGGTTAAAACATTACTGCTGCAGTCGTGTAGCTTCAAGAGGAAAATATAACCTTTCTAATAACGACACATTAAGGCTTTTATGAAGCAACAAGCATAAACATTAAACATGCATCTGTCGAGAATGATGCAAGTTGTTTAATTAAGCCCTTTTAATATATAAAGTCATTTATCACTTTACTGTATTTCCAAAGAATGCAAACGGGAACTGAGATTGTGAGTTATAATCTCCGAACTGTGAGAAAATGAATGTTCTTCGTTATTGTTTTAAAAAGTCTCCATTACCTTTGATGATATTTTTTCATCATATGACAGAAACAAGCTTCCACATGTTTTATTCAATAAATGAACCTTTTGTAATATATCAGTTGAAGACGATAGAGTACGTTTATTTTTCTATTGCCCTATTTCTATTTCATTTCGGGTTGGCTTTAAAATAAGCCCTTCATTTAGAACCTCGTGACACCCATATTTGTTTTTTGATAAACAGACTGACATTATTAATCTGTTCATCTTAAAGTTTTATATTCAGAAGTCAAAAATAATTCAAAAGAAATCATCATATATTACATTTTCTAACACTGGTGTTCAAATTTTGAAACTATAGTATGATCACAAAATGAGCTTTTCAGCTGTAACTTTTATTATTATTATTATTATATTCTGTTTTACATGCTTTAAACTGCACCACATTACATGTGATGGAACTAAAAACAGTTTTATTCAGTTTTGGTTGTCTTTTTTTAATGCAATTTGGTGTTTTTACATTCAGTGGCACCTGGGTCATGATTTTAAACAATAATAACTGCACGGAGCGCGTGCTCGAAGACGCCAGAGCGCGCTGCGCGAGACACACAACAACATCCGGGTCACGAGCATATCCGTCAGTGCCGCTCCAGAACATGGCCAGCGTCAAACAGCAGCGTGTTTGAAGCAGATCCGCGAGCGTCGGTATGCGACAGCGGTGATGAGCAGCAGCAGCAGCAGCGGCGGCTCCGCGGCGGAGATTGATCACGCGCAGCTGCTGGCGGAGCAGCTCGGATCGCTGGTGGCGGGACAGCTCTACAGTGACGTCACCTTCCTGGTGGAGCACAAGCGCTTTCCCGCGCACCGCGTCATTCTGGCGGCAAGATGCCCCTACTTCAGGTACCGCGCTTCTCCAGGCGCCATCTTTCCTCTTAGCTCCGTTACACCTCACTGACCCGCGCGAACTCGTGTTTACACCGGAGGCATTTACTCACCTTCATTGACTAAAAATCGCCTTCTGGGGTTCCTCTGGTAAAATTGGCATTTTAAGGGATAAATGTCACATTGTTGTGGTCGCTTAAACCCGTGGAAACGGTGTTAGAAAAGCCCAATTCCTTCTCAACTCTGGCCCAGATGTGTTGTCTGGAGATTCTGATGACGTGTGAATCAATGAAAGAGCCTGAGAACACGATCCGTTCTGCGCATGCGCGTAATTACGCAGTAGAAGACGTCACGGTTTTATTATTAGTTATTATGGGTTATGGTTTGTATATTATGGTATTTTCATTAGACTATTAATTGCTAACTTTTGTATTGTTTTATTTGTAAGCCACTTTGGACAAAATCATCTGCTAACTCATATAACCATAACATGCACAAAGAAAATACAGGTAGGTCTCAAAAAATTAGAATATTGTGGAAAAGTTTGTCAATTTCAGTAAATCAATGTAAAATGTGAAACTCGTACATTACATAGGTTCATTAGACACTAAGTGAAATATTTCTAGCCATTATTTGTGTTAATTTTGATTACTTCTAGCTAAAGAAAACCCAAAATTCAATATCTCACAAAATTAGAATATCACATGCAACCAATAAAAAACAAGGATTTTTAATACAGAAATGTCGGCCTTCTGAAAAATGTTCACGTATATAAATACTTGGTTGGGCCTCCGTTTGCTTGAGATGCTGCATCAGTGTGACGAGCCATGGAGGCAATCCACATGACTGGGATTTTCACAATTAAAACAATTAAAAAGTATACAAGTCTTTAGTTCATAGTCCTTTAATTCAGTTTTGTATTAAATCACAGCGCGCTCCAGTGGCCGCCAGAAAACATGATTAGCGACAGTATGTCTATATTCACGTAAGTTAAATATAATATGTTTTCGTGTTAAGCAAAGTAACTTACTGTGCGTGGCTGCTTCACTAAAAAGCTTCTTATATCACTTCCACACTTTCTTTTGGACATTTTGTTGATGTTTTAACATTTATGCTATAGGTAGCAACATTTACCGTTAACTAGCCTTTACATGTGGGGTGGGGGAGGAAAAAATAGAGCTTTTATAAAAACGTCATAAAAAAAAGATTTGTCAAAACAATTTAATTTATTTAATTATTTAATTAATAAAGGTAGTTTAACCATTTTAAACACAAATTAACTCTTTCATGTTTTACACAAGGTTTTGCGTAGTTCAGGATTGCTTAAATTATTTGATTGGATGAGGAAACATTTTGTGGGCTTGTCTTGACTCTTGACGTAATGTTGATTCTTCCATGTTCAGCGCGTGCATCGATCACACCTGCTTTTAGCAAGTTGTCCGGCTGGTATTAAGAGAACATATGCAAGTAATTCAAAGTAGAATGAATCGTAATACACACACACACACACAATTGTGCAATTAATGAATACGCTGCAGCTGAGCTGACCATGAAATGGTAAGTTCACCATATTTATCTTGCGTATTTTGATTGATATTAGCTACCCTGGATGTGTTGTGATAAGCAAAACGTAACATTCACATTGTGAATGTTACGTTTTGCTTATTCGGATGTTTATAGACATATTTGTGAATGTGATGCATGTGTATATCAAAGTGAAAATTAAGTGCATTTCCAACTCTGAACTCTGTCCCCAAGTAAATTCGGTTATTAAATAAACAGATAGCAAAACGAGTTGTGCGGTGTCCCCACCACTTTTCAAAGCAAAGTTACGCCACTGCTGAAAAGTAATACACAGTTACTCAGATGTGATGCTGCTGACAAGCATTGCAGTATATAGTGTCCGCTGAGCAAAATTAAATTCCAAAATTACATAGTAAGCAAAGTTACATCAAAATCTTTGCCTATCTTCTCCACCCACGGTCCATTAGCCACTGCTCCTGCAAGTTGTGTGGAAAAAAAATTATGCAAAACTGAATCCATAGAACAAGGCATTTACTCAAACCCGAAGCCATAGAACAAGGCATTTACTCAAACCCGAAGCCATAGAACAAGGCTTTTACTCAAACCCGAAGCCATAGAACAAGGCTTTTACTCAAACCCGAAGCCATAGAACAAGGCTTTTACTCAAACCCGAAGCCATAGAACAAGGCTTTTACTCAAACCCGAAGCCATAGAACAAGGCTTTTACTCAAACCCGAAGCCATAGAACAAGGCTTTTACTCAAACCCGAAGCCATAGAACAAGGCTTTTACTCAAACCCGAAGCCATAGAACAAGGCTTTTACTCAAACCCGAAGCCATAGAACAAGGCTTTTACTCAAACCCGAAGCCATAGAACAAGGCTTTTACTCAAACCCGAAGCCATAGAACAAGGCTTTTACTCAAACCCGAAGCCATAGAACAAGGCTTTTACTCAAACCCGAAGCCATAGAACAAGGCTTTTACTCAAACCCGAAGCCATAGAACAAGGCTTTTACTCAAACCCGAAGCCATAGAACAAGGCTTTTACTCAAACCCGAAGCCATAGAACAAGGCTTTTACTCAAACCCGAAGCCATAGAACAAGGCTTTTACTCAAACCCGAAGCCATAGAACAAGGCTTTTACTCAAACCCGAAGCCATAGAACAAGGCTTTTACTCAAACCCGAAGCCATAGAACAAGGCTTTTACTCAAACCCGAAGCCATAGAACAAGGCTTTTACTCAAACCCGAAGCCATAGAACAAGGCTTTTACTCAAACCCGAAGCCATAGAACAAGGCTTTTACTCAAACCCGAAGCCATAGAACAAGGCTTTTACTCAAACCCGAAGCCATAGAACAAGGCTTTTACTCAAACCCGAAGCCATAGAACAAGGCTTTTACTCAAACCCGAAGCCATAGAACAAGGCTTTTCCGAAGCCATAGAACAAGGCTTTTACTCAAACCCGAAGCCATAGAACAAGGCTTTTACTCAAACCCGAAGCCATAGAACAAGGCTTTTACTCAAACCCGAAGCCATAGAACAAGGCTTTTACTCAAACCCGAAGCCATAGAACAAGGCTTTTACTCAAACCCGAAGCCATAGAACAAGGCTTTTACTCAAACCCGAAGCCATAGAACAAGGCTTTTACTCAAACCCGAAGCCATAGAACAAGGCTTTTACTCAAACCCGAAGCCATAGAACAAGGATTTTACTCAAACCCGAAGCCATAGAACAAGGCTTTTACTCAAACCCGAAGCCATAGAACAAGGCTTTTACTCAAACCCGAAGCCATAGAACAAGGCTTTTACTCAAACCCGAAGCCATAGAACAAGGCTTTTACTCAAACCTTAAGCCATAGAACAAGGCTTTTCCGAAGCCATAGAACAAGGCTTTTACTCAAACCCGAAGCCATAGAACAAGGCTTTTACTCAAACCCGAAGCCATAGAACAAGGCTTTTACTCAAACCCGAAGCCATAGAACAAGGCTTTTACTCAAACCCGAAGATATAGAACAAGGCTTTTACTCAAACCCGAAGCCATAGAACAAGGCTTTTACTCAAACCCGAAGCCATAGAACAAGGCTTTTACTCAAACCCGAAGCCATAGAACAAGGCTTTTACTCAAACCCGAAGCCATAGAACAAGGCTTTTACTCAAACCCGAAGCCATAGAACAAGGCTTTTACTCAAACCCGAAGCCATAGAACAAGGCTTTTACTCAAACCCGAAGCCATAGAACAAGGCTTTTACTCAAACCCGAAGCCATAGAACAAGGCTTTTACTCAAACCCGAAGCCATAGAACAAGGCTTTTACTCAAACCTGAAGCCATAGAACAAGGCTTTTCCGAAGCCATAGAACAAGGCTTTTACTCAAACCCGAAGCCATAGAACAAGGCTTTTACTCAAACCCGAAGCCATAGAACAAGGCTTTTACTCAAACCCGAAGCCATAGAACAAGGCTTTTACTCAAACCTGAAGCCATAGAACAAGGCTTTTCCGAAGCCATAGAACAAGGCTTTTACTCAAACCCGAAGCCATAGAACAAGGCTTTTACTCAAACCCGAAGCCATAGAACAAGGCTTTTACTCAAACCCGAAGCCATAGAACAAGGCTTTTACTCAAACCCCAAGCCATAGAACAAGGCTTTTACTCAAACCCCAAGCCATAGAACAAGGCTTTTACTCAAACCCCAAGCCATAGAACAAGGCTTTTACTCAAACCCCAAGCCATAGAACAAGGCTTTTACTCAAACCCCAAGCCATAGAACAAGGCTTTTACTCAAACCCGAAGCCATAGAACAAGGCTTTTACTCAAACCCGAAGCCATAGAACAAGGCTTTTACTCAAACCTGAAGCCATAGAACAAGGCTTTTCCGAAGCCATAGAACAAGGCTTTTACTCAAACCCCAAGCCATAGAACAAGGCTTTTACTCAAACCCGAAGCCATAGAATAAGGCTTTGCCGGAACAGGATATCAGTCCATTTCACTCAGTTTGATCTGTATTTGTTAAGGCTGTTACACAGTGTCATCAGATTGAAGATTTTCAGAGTGCTGTTCAGGCTTAACTGGATGAAAGAACTGTAGAAAAGGCACCCATCATGTATTAACTTTAATTCTTATAGTAGCATGTAACTACATGCACTGTTTGTTCTCTGTGTTAGCCTTAAGCGATCACAGGTCAAACCTTGCTAATGTGCTTATGTGTTTCAAACCTAAATATGGTTTGGTATTCCTCATCTCCAAACCCATTTGGACATAATGAGTCCAGAAAAATAGCCTCCTTCTTAGCAACTAATAATACCTGTGAAGAGCATACGCCATTATTGCCAGCTATAGGGGCACCAACTGGTATAAAAAAATAGAGGAAACACTAAAAAAAAATGTAACTGTACACAAAGCATGTAGTGGCTTGCTGTTTGTGACCCCCTAGACCATGCTGGCACAATGATATCTTTTGATTCCACATTGTCCTATGAAAAAAACAATGTTCAGATCTCCTTGGACATATCTTCACTTAAAGAGGTGTATCTGCTGGACTTGTCAACACATTATGCAACTTACTGGCTAACTAGGTTCCCTTAGTTTCCATGTAGGGACTTCATATAGGTCAGCAATGTGGACATCCATTCCCTGAATAAAATTGTATGTCTGCATTTCATATACATATATCTCACAAAAGTGAGTACACCCCTCACATTTTTGCTAATATTCTGTTATATCTTTTCATGGGACAGCACTATAGAAATGAAACTGTGATGCATCTTAAGGTAGTCAGTGTACAGCTTGTATAACAGTATAGATGCATTGTCCTCTGAAAATAACTCAACATACAGCCATTAACGTCTAAACAACTGGCTGGCTATTTTGCTGGACGTGCTCTGTCCAGCACATAGGTCAGCTAGAAATAACAAAAAATGAATAGGGTGAATGGCCCTTGGTGGAGATCCTGTAAACAATTTCCCTTCTTCACCTTCTTTTTGGGCTCCCCAATTAGGACCTTGTCCCCTGCCTTGACTGAGCACTGGCAAACCCCTTTCCTTTTCTTTGCCTTAAAAGCCTTTTTTTGTTCCCCTGCGCCTTTTCAATGTTTTTCCGTACCTTAAAGATAAGAACATATTAATTACTATGCAAACATTCTTATTCAAATTGAACATGCCATCCACACAGCTCTGAACAAACCGTTTCATTGAGGGCCTTGACTCCAGCTAGTTTGAGCTCCAGCTCCTCCGCTGGGTCCGCCAATTCAAAGGCGGCGTCTGTCTCACAGGCATTTAATGATGGGGGTGCCTATTGTACATTAAAATGTACGGGCTGTACTTGGTGGATCTCTCATTTGAAACAAAAGGTTTTGTTAGATTGCATTGAACCACAAAATACAACTCTTAAAACATGTATGTGATATAATAACCTGTTTTGCAGTGTTTATTCCATAAACTATGGCCTGCAGGTGGATGTCCCAATCATTCTGGTGCTGATTAACATATTTTCTGAGAGTACTCTTCACATTTTGATTAGTTCTCTCATCCTTCAACATACATGCACTTTAGTATACATTGGCTAAAGTTGACTTTACTGTTTTGCGGGATGTCATGATGGCACACTTACTTGGCCGTTTGACTGGGGATGGTATGCACTTGTGATGGCATGCTTGATGTTCAGCGCTGCAAATATGTGTGCATTAAGCTGTACATAATTCAGACACACATGGTTATTTTCAATATTTATTGGTCTCAGAAATGACCAATAACCGCTTAAAACAGCGTGAATTGTGATGATGTCATATGACCTGTGTGAAGGGAGAGGGTAATCAGGACACATACCTCGTTAACAAATGCATGGCCCCTGTCAGTGATGATTTTCCGGACCATACCAAATGTGTACAGCTTTGACACAAGTGCCTCAGCCACCTCAGTGCTGGAGCCACACTTCAAAGGTACAGCGATAACCCACTTGGTGAACAGGTCTGTCACCGTGAGGACGTATTGATGGTCTTTAACGTTTTTTTCAATGGACCAATGAGGTCCATACCGACCACCTCTCAAGGCTCTTTCACCTGTGGAGATATGTAATATTACCACATCACCTTATACATAACTTGTTGCTTCAAGTGATACACCAAGGTAAGCTCTACCTTAATAGGGTGAAGGGCAGGAGATACAGTCTTTATGGCGTCATTCTTTTGGCATATGTGACCGCTTTTGACCTGATGGATACATTTATTATTTAGACCAAATAATTAACTGAAGTCAAACAAAGCCACTAAATCAATTCATTGCCTGAGAGCCATAGTGTTAAATTCCATGAGAGTTTCAAAAAAGTTCCCAATCTGCCACATCTGCCTTTATGCTGTCCCAGTAGTACCCCACGACAACCCTGTCCATGGTCGCCCTCACGCCCCCATGGCTCCCTGTGCCAGGGCTGTTGTGGCACTCCTCCAGGACAGCCCGCCTCATGAATTGTGCGCTGGGGCCAGTGTAGAATCATTTACTTTCTGTGATAGACAAACAATGTTTGTTAAGTAATGGTTTTGCTGCTTTGTTTGGTATTACAATACAGCACTTATGTGCACGTGTGTCTTTGTTCAGGAATGCAAACACATGTGTGGTGAAAAATGTTGGCGGTTACTATGTCTGACTAGATGGAACATCGTTGCTGCCAGGCTCACACGTGTTAACTAAAACAATGCTAATATTACTTCAAAACCCACACTCACTTACCTCTTATAACGAAATGTGTAGCCATTCGTGAGACCTTCTTCTTCAACGCCGTATCCACCAGCCGACAGCGTAAAGGGCAAACTGAATGAAAGTCTCGTGGTACAAAGGTGCGCAAGCGTGGAACAGATCGTTCAGTGTCGTAAATCGTGGCAAAACAGAATTGTCATTTGCGCATGCGCGTTTTCTACTACATCATAATGCGCATGCACGGACGGATCGTGCAGGCATATCAATCGTGTACTGACAGAGCCCACAAATAATTTTTAATTGCGTATTAATAATACACATTAGGCTTAAGTACTTAGTAATTTGCTAGTAGATGCGTTCTTTATATTATTCGTATTTTCACTACAGCAGGGCTGTCAACTACTGAACTGACTTCTGAATTATTCTTGGAGTGAGAATTCTTACCTTGGAGTTTTATATAAAGAGAAAGAAATAGACCTTTCATTTTGTCTGACTTCTAGACATACCTAGTAGTTAATGGTTAATGTTTTAGTATGGTTTTCAAAACTAATGTGAGACCAGTGAGGTGCTAATTCATCGAGAGAAGGTGTCAATAAAAGGTCTGTACACCATACTAATCAAGCAGTTACAACTGTTTATTGATATCAGCTGTGTATCAACAATGATAATGATCATAGGTAAATGCATAAAAGAATAATGATAATCAAAAATAAGCACATTAAAGAAGGATAATCATAAGCCAGTGCATAATATATGAATGATCATGAATTCAAGTTCAAGTCAGCTTTATTGTCAATTCTTCCACATGTACAGTACATACATACAGAGAATTGAAATTGCATTACTCTCAGACCCTTGGTGCATACAGTTAACATTAAACACGTTCAGATACAGATAATACAGTTTAAACATATGTACAACTATACAAATATACAAATGAGGATATTGTAGAAAAAAAAAATAAGAATTAGATCGATAAGTGGCATAAGGCGCATGGCAGATAGAGTGCAAAACCAGTTAAATAGAAACAACACTGTGTAGATATATTTGTAGTGCAAAAGAGCTTATCAGTCTGAGGACATTGTAGAAAATAATAAAAAAAGAGAGATCGATAGATAAAGTGCATAAGGCACATGGCAGAATAGATGGAGTGCAAACCAGTTGAATGTACAACAAAACTGTGCAGATTTGTTTTGTTTTGTTATGAGTGTAGTGCAAGAAGAGCTTATCAGTCTGTTAAAGTGACAAGTTCGGATAGCTTTTTGTCAGACTATCCGAAGAGGTAATTTGCAGTCAATGTTGGATGGGTAGTGATCAGCCAATGCTGCACAAGTGACAGGTGCCGGTCACAGTTTGTTGGTCGGTGGGGGGGGGGGGTGTCACAGAGTCAGAGTTCCTAGTGTGTTGCTGTGTTAAATGGGGGTGAAAGAGGGGAGGGGGGGCAAGGACGGGAGGGAGTTCAGCTTCCTGACAGCCTGATGTATGAAGCTGTCCTTCAGTCTGCTGGTCCTCGCCTGGAGACTCCGCAGTCTCCTCCCTGATGGCAGCAGACTGAAGAAGCTGTGTGTCGGGTGGGTGGGATCGCCTGCAATGCGGAGGGCTTTGCGGGTGAGACGGGTGCTGTAGATGTCCTGGAGGGAGGGGAGAGAGACACCAATGATCTTCTCAGCTGCTCTCACTATTCGTTGAAGTGACTTGCGGCAGGATGCGTTGCAAGCGCCATACCACACAGTGATGCAGCTGGTTAGGATGCTCTCGATGGTGCCTCTGTAGAAGGTGCACATGATGGGGGTCGGTGCTCTGGCTCTTTTGAGTTTGCGGAGGAAGTAGAGACGCTGCTGTGCTTTCTTGGCCAGTGCTACAGTGTTGTTAGTCCAGGAGAGGTCCTCTGTGATGTGCACACCCAGGAACTTGGTGCTGCTCACTCTCTCCACAGTCGCACCGTTGATGGTCAGAGGGGCATGCTGAGTGTGTACTCTCCTGAAGTCAACAACAATCTCCTTCGTCTTCTTCACATTCAGAGAAAGATTGTTGTCACTGCACCACCCGGCCAGGCGGCTCACCTCGCTCCTGTAGTTTGTCTCATCTCTGTTGCTGATGAGACCCACCACAGTCGTGTCATCCGCAAACTTAATGAAGATGTTGGAGTTGTGTGATGGTGTGCAGTCGTGGGTCAGCAGAGTGAAGAGGAGGGGGCTCAGCACACATCCTTGGGGGGCCCCAGTGTTCAGTGTGATGGTGCTGGATGTGTTACTGCCGACCCGTACTGCTTGAGGTCTCCCGGTCATGAATAAATGGATAAAAGATAATGATTATGAATGAATAATACACAAATTTGAGCATATGCTAGAACTAAACCCCAAGCTAAGTGTTATAACCAATATACAAGCTCAGAACTGTGCCATCATCTCCACTCTTCAGACGACCGGGCAGCCCGTTTCAGTCACAGTGGAAGACCAACACCTGTCCGAGAAATGCCGGGCGACGTACACTTATCCCACGGCTGAGCTTCCACTGTTTCTGAAAGAAACCCCATGTTTTATACTTCAACATTAGGTGCAGGTTAAGAACAACCCTCCAAGAGAGAGAGAAAGCAAGTTGATCAGGCTCGATCCCCCTCCCAGTTGGGTGCACTTGTGTCAATTACTAAAAGATGAACCATTACTCCGCAACATCTCTGAGGTTTCGCAATAAGTGTGTTTTGTGCCAGAATTCTGCACCTGGATGATCAAACGACAACAGTTTCCAACCTTATCTTGAAGGTCAATGTAACCTCTCTTGTGCTTTCCCAGGAGATTGTGATGTTGTTTTGCACCAGCTGTAACCTTGTCCCTAGCATTTCAGTCTCTAAATGTTCATCCGTTGAGTGCATCACAAAAAACAACCCATCTCGTACAGTTAAGCTGTGCTCTATCACCAACTTTTCACCACAGCAAGAATAGCAATGTACAGTGAGAGAATTACTTTTACAACTAATAATTAATTAGTTGTAATTGCATTTCAAAAATATTGATACCAAAATTCAAATATAAAAGGTGGATAGTTTGAAGTGTGACTCGTCACAGGTTTCACGATTCAATTACAATTATCACTTCAACTATTCAATTCGATATCACAATGCATCTCAATTATATGACATTTATTTTGTGCTTTTTTTTAATTAAATTTCATAAGAAGGCTACTTTTTAAAATAATTACCAAATAATAATAAATCAAAACAATAGTTAATAATTTAACCAAACCAGTTTTCAGAATAAATTCTGAGCTTGGTTTTTCCAAACATGTGTCCAGATCTCAGATTTAAAAATAATGGGTGCATTTTTTAATACTCACTTTGGTGTTTCCTCCTCCTGCCATTTTAAGCTAGTGTGACGTCAGTAGACTATAATCGATTGTGATTTAGGGTAAACGCACCTATTACGCTCACCAAAATCTACATTGAGACATTTTTAGTGCACAAGATATTGGTTTCAGTACAAAAAGTTATGTTAAAATAAAATATTAATCTCTCACACGAAAATATTTAATTTTATTTTAAATGACAAAAGTATTTAAATTAAGATATACATCATTCAATTCAAAAAGTCTGGCTGTGCTTATGGGTACATCTGTGTACCCTTTAAACACCCCTGTTCCCATTAAGCTCACATCATGTTTTATTAAAAATTCTTGCTTATTTTAAGGACATTTTTTAAGAATAATTGTAAAAATATATATTTTTGAAGGTACAAAGTCAATCACAAAAATAAAAAAAACAGAACAATCAAGCAACAAGGCATTCAAGTGGATCATTTATATATTCATAATGAAGTGTCATCAAGCACATATCAGCATCAAGACTAGTCCACGTTCAGCTAAATAACACATTCAAAAATCAAATAAAACATTTGATTCATGGGGATGAACACAGAAACTAGCCTCATTATGAAATGGATGTAATCTTATCTCTAGTCTCTTACGGCTGGAATACACATGATTTCTGCTCTGATTTCCACAGATTTACAGTCTGGAGAAGATGATGCTAGTTACCAAAGATCAGAGCCAGTCTGTAGATTTGAGTCGACAGAATCCATAGAAAATCAATTAAATTAACTTAAAGTGACAGCCATCAGTTAATATGTGAAGTCTGTTTATGAAGTATTTATATAGAGTTCAATGTGGAAGAGCACACGGAGCTTAATTGCAGCAGCAACTATTTTTAATACATTTGATGTAATATTTATTAAAATGACAGGATTTTTGCTAAATAAATAGTGTAGGTCATGTATTAAGTTCATACATATTTCAATATGAACAACTATTATTAACAATATCTATGAAATGATACTTTTTCTTATTGATGTCACACTGAAGCTGTGATTTTCATAGTAGTGTCCTTTAAGCTCAGCTTAATATGAAATCTTTCAAAATTACAGCGCTGTAAAACCACAGACCAGCAATAAACTGTTCATTAATAATATTATGGATGTAAAAGTACAAGCCAGTAATGCCTGTGCAGTACTATGTTAGCGTAGCACACAATCTTCTCCAGCTAGTCAGCTAACTGTGTTCTGGAGCATCTGTTGATAAAACTATCTTTTGAATCTAATGTAATTATTTCCCACATCCATGTTGCAGGTTATAATATGCAAAAGTCTGAACATTCATCTCTTAATTTTACAATAAGTAGTGAAACTTACCCAAAATAAAGGCTTAAACATCTAAAAAATGCACATTTAAGGGGCTCCTCTTTTGGTGAAAGTTTTTAGACAGCTTTCAAAATGGCCGTCAGAGAGTGAACACATGGAGACCCGTATCTCCGTGTGCAATGATCTGATTGACTTCAAATTATAAGACGTATATAGTAACAGACACATCAACTTAAGACATCAAGTAGGATAATAAATAATTTTTATTTTTATAATCTGATCTCAGAAATGGAAGTGTGCTTAATAGGTGCGTTTACCCTATCACTGCATCGATACAGAATCGTCTGCATCATGAGTTTTCCTATTTTATTCTGGTGAGTGTGTACATTCCTCCTGACGCGCGTGTGAGCGCCACGCTAGAACTGTTGGCCGACCAAATCACACACATAGAGCAGCGTTACCCGAACTCTTTCATTATCATTCTCTGTGATTCTAATAAAGCTAATCTGCCTAAATACAGACAACACATCACCTGCCCCATCAGCACTGGAGCTCCTCAGGGCTGTGTCCTCTCCCCACTGCTCTTCTCCCTCTACACCAACGACTGCACATCTAAAGACCCCTCTGTCAAGCTCCTGAAGTTTGCAGATGACACTACAGTCATCGGCCTCATCCAGGACGGTGACGAGTCTGCTTACAGACAGGAGGTTAAGGAGCTGGCTGTCTGGTGCAGTCACAACAATCTGGAGCTCAACACGCTCAAAACTGTGGAGATGGTAGTGGACTTCTGGAGAAACCCCCCATAACCATCATGAACAGCACCGTGACTGCAGTGGAGTCATTCAGGTTCCTGGGCACCACCATCTCTCAGGACCTGAAGTGGGATACTTACATCCACTCCATCAGAGATTGTACTTTCTTCATCAACTGAAAAGTTCAACCGGCCACAGGCGCACATGACACAGTTTTACTCTGCTGTTATTGAGTCGGTCCTGTGCTCTTCTATAACTGTATAGTTTGGGTCAGCCAACAAATCAGATATAAGAAGACTGCAGCGGACTGTTAGGTCAGCAGAAAGGATCATTGGTGTCCACCTGCCCAGCCTTCAGGACTTGTACTACTCCAGAGTGAAGAAACGGGCAGGTAACATCACAAACCCTTCTCACCCTGGACACGACCTGTTTGCGCTTCTCCCCTCAGGCAGATGCTACAGATCTCTGTGCACTAGAACATATAGGCATAAAAAGTTTTTCCCCCCGTGCCATCTCCAGCCTAAACAGCTAACACAGGAATTATTACCTGTGTCCTGTAATTCATTCCCATCTCTAATTATTGACTCTCTCCTTAGTACTTTGTAAATATATTTTTCTAAACAGCTGTATATAGAGAGTAAATGAGACACAAATCTGTACATAAATCATCTTAGTCGTGGCCTAAGGTTAGAGTCGGACTCGTCATCCAAAGGTTGTGGGTTCGAGTCTCGGGCCGGCAGGGATTGTAGGTGGGGGGAGTGAATGTCCAGCGCTCTCTCCACCCTCAATACCACGACTGAGGTGCCCTTGAGCAAGACACCGGACCCCCAACTGCTCCCCGGGTGTGTGTGTGTGTGTGTGTGTGTGTTCACTGCTGTGTGTGTGTGTGTGTTCACTGCTGTGTGTGTGTGTGTGTTCACTGCTGTGTGTGTGTGTGTGTGTTCACTGCTGTGTGTGTGTGTGTGTTCACTGCTGTGTGTGTGTGTGTGTGTGTGTGTGTGTGTTCACTGCTGTGTGTGTGTGTGTGTGTGTGTGTGTGTGTTCACTGCTGTGTGTGTGTGTGTGTGTGTGTGTGTTCACTGCTGTGTGTGTGTGTGTGTGTGTGTGTGTGTTCACTGCTGTGTGTGTGTGTGTGTGTGTGTTCACTGCTGTGTGTGTGTGTGTGTGTGTGTGTGTGTGTGTGTGTGTGTGTGTTCACTGCTGTGTGTGTGTGTGTGTGTTCACTGCTGTGTGTGTGTGTGTGTGTGTGTTCACTGCTGTGTGTGTGTGTGTGTGTGTGTTCACTGCTGTGTGTGTGTGTGTGTGTGTGTATGTGTGTGTGTTCACTGCTGTGTGTGTGTGTGTGTGTGTGTGTGTTCACTGCTGTGTGTGTGTGTGTGTGTGTGTGTGTGTGTGTGTTCACTGCTGTGTGTGTGTGTGTGTGTGTGTGTGTGTGTGTGTGTTCACTGCTGTGTGTGTGTGTTCACTGCTGTGTGTGTGTGTTCACGGTGTGTGTTCACGGTGTGTGTGTGTGTGTGTGTTCACGGTGTGTGTGTGTGTGTGTGTGTTCACGGTGTGTGTGTGTGTGTGTGTTCACTGCTGTGTGTGTGTGTGTGTTCACTGCTGTGTGTGTGTGTGTGTTCACTGCTGTGTGTGTGTGTGTGTTCACTGCTGTGTGTGTGTGTGTGTTCACTGCTGTGTGTGTGTGTGTGTTCACTGCTGTCTGTGTGTGTGTGTGTGTGTGTGTGTGTGTGTGTGTGTGTGTTCACGGTGTGTGTGTGTGTGTGTGTGTGTTCACTGCTGTGTGTGTGTGTTCACGGTGTGTGTGTGTGTGTGTGTGTGTGTTCACTGCTGTGTGTGTGTTCACTGCTGTGTGTGTGTGTGTTTTCACGGTGTGTGTGTGTTCACTGCTGTGTGTGTGCACGTTGGATGGGTTAAATGCAGAGCACGAATTCTGAGTATGGGTCACCTATCTTGGCAGTATGTCACTTCACTTCACTTCATCTGTTCCAGATTCTTACACATTATCATTATTAAGTCTTATTTAAATGTTTCTGTTCTCATGTCAGATATGCATGTATGTATGTACCAAGAGCTTCTTAAAAACCACAACAAATTCCTTGTGTGTTTGCGCACACTTGGCGAATAAAGCTGATTTTGATTCATCACGATGCATCATAGACACTAGGGATGTGCATCTCATAACTGAGGCCGATGTGATACACATCTCGATGCATAGCCAACGATACAATACATTAAAGATGCATATGAAGCAGCTACCGATGCAATGCGATATGATTCACCACAATTACGATACAGTGCGATCCGATTTCGATTCAATTCAACACAATGCAATTCGATGCAATACAGTGTGATGGAAAAAAATTATCACTTTTATTTCTTTGGTTTAGCGAGACCGCAAATCATAAATTAACTTAAGTGTCTTCTGACACCTCGAGGCCTGTTTCATAAAACAAGTTTGCCAGGCTTATTTCAGTTAGTCTGACTTATTGTCGCATGATTTGTTCCATAAAGCAAATTTACCATAGCTCAAGCTCAGTCACTGTGTCCTGGTCTCTCCTGATTCCTCCTCTTTGAGTGGGGTGTGATGTAGCTGAAACACAGTAGGCTTGACGTGATGTTCTCCGCAGGGCTCTCCTGTACGGCGGCATGAAGGAGTCTGAGCCGCAGGCCGAGGTGCGTCTGGAGGACACGCAGGCCGAAGCCTTCGGGATGCTGCTGCAGTATCTGTACACGGGCCGGGCCAGCCTTAATGCTGCGCGCGAGGAGCTCCTGCTGGACTTCCTGGGCCTGGCCCACCGCTACGGCCTGCAGCCACTGGAGGACTCCACGTCTGAGTTCCTGCGCACCGTGCTGAACTCCCACAACGTGTGCCTTGTGATGGACGCGGCCGCACTGTACTCGCTGAGTGCCCTCGCTGCCGCCTGCTGCTGCTACATGGACCGGCATGCTCCGGACCTGCTGCGGGCCGACGCTCTGCTCACGCTCTCCAAGGTAGTGTGTGTGTGTGTGAGACCAGGGCAGGGCGGCAGACGGGGTTCTGTGGGACACTTGGGGTAGGGCTGCGTGATAAATCTATAACGATAGTTAACACACTATATAAATTTCCCTGATTAAACCAATAACATTTGTAAAAAAAAAAAAAAAATAGCAATAATTTTATATAAATTTATACTTTCATTTGAGCACCTAATCCCACCCCTACCCCAAACCTACACACTTCTGGACAATATAAAACACGTAACAGGCAAATATAAGTGCAGTCACAGGTTTTAATTGCAGAAACTGACCGTAAACAAGCAGTATAAAAGCATTACAAACAAGTCGTGTTGCATTCCAAGTCCTTCTGAAGCCATATGATGTCCTTTTTAGACATTTTCTTACAGTTGATACGAACTTGCACTGAATGTTCGCTGGACGGACAGATCAGATGATGGCAATTTAATTCTGCGACAGTTATTACTGTCAGCCGATATAAATAATTGTAAATTAATCATAATTATTTATATACAATTCCCTTTTGAGCTTATTAAATTGTTACATGACGTTGTTATAAAATACAGAGTATTAACACTTAATGACATTTTAATGACAAATTCAATTTGTACCACTGAATAAAAGTGGTCAGAAAAACAGTAGAAAGGTTGTGAGCAATGATAGAGTCAGAAGCTTGCAACCGCTGTGTTGCCGTTTGAACTTTGAGCAGAGTGCTTCTGGTGCATAAACATTATATTGAGCATTTATCAAACTCTTGTTATTGGTTTATCGAGCAAAATTATATCATGTTAATTATCGTTATCGATATCGATGTATCACCCAGCCTATGTAAATATTGGTTTCAGTTACGTGGTATGCCTGTTTGCAGTGATGCTGGATGATACTAAATATCCAATAAGCTCAGTGATGTAACACTGGACATATATGAAGGGCTGGTTGGTTATAATTTTCCACTCTAACTAAAAAATTATAGTTGCTGAAAAATTGTGATTTAATCATTTGGTGAATTATGATGATTGCATGTTATTTAATTTAAATGTTGACTCTATTAAAGGGGTCATATGATACTGTTTTCATCATTATTTGGTGTAGCAGAATATGTTGACATGCTTTAATGTTCAAAAAACACATTATTTTTCAAATAATGTACATTATTGTAGTTCCTCTATGCCCCGCCTCTCTCAAAAGCCTCGTTTTCTACAAAGTCCCTCCTTTCGACAAGCGTAGTCTGCTCTGATTGGCCGAACACCACAAGCACATGTCAGAAATGTAACGCCCCTTTCCATAATCACAAGCTTCAGCTTTCAAAGTAAAAGTAAAGACAGTTAATAATGTCCTTAGTTTTACCATCAGTTCAAGCAGGGGCGGCGCCAATGGGCACTCGCGGGCCGTGCCCCCCCACTTTCCATCCTTTCCCCTTCCTGCTGAACGTGATCGATTTTGAAAGCGAAAGTACCGATAAAACAACGCACGTAAGAAAGCGATTGCTTGGAGGAATTTATTGGCAAGATGCATTTCCGTCTCCCATTATTAGCATTAACACTATTCTGCACAAGTCAAAAACCACCTCAAGAGCGTAGAACCTTTTTGCAAATTAAGGGTTTTTTATTCAAAATTCAGCATTTCCATCACTCGTTTCTCATGCCATACTTCAAAATGTGCATGAAAACATGGTGATGGAAACAGCTGGTGTAGCGTCAGCGGTTGTAGCGTCAGCGGTGTAATCCCGTGCTCTCCCGCAGGCGGCTCTGCTGACCGTCGTCCGGCGCGACTCTTTTGCGGCCAGCGAGCGGGAGATCTTCCAGGCATTGGCCCGCTGGTGTCGGCAGAACGGCGAAGGCACGGACACACAGGAAGTGATGTCAGCGGTGCGTCTGCCGCTCATGACGCTGACTGAGATGCTGAACGTGGTGCGACCGTCAGGTCTGGTTAGTCCCGATGACCTTCTGGATGCCATCAAGACGCGCTCGGAAACCCGAGACATGGACCTGAACCACCGCGGCATGCTGGGTAAGTGGTTCCTCTTCAGCAAACACACACAGCTCCCCTGCAGAGCCCTGGCTGATTCAGTTTGAGCTCATCTCAACAGTCTCTGTTCAGAGGTCAGGAAGCAGAACTGGACCAATCAGCTGCGAGGAGAGTGACACATTAACGCCTCTGTCTCTCGCTCCAAAGCAGTTTAGAGGAAATACAGCGTGGCCTTTGCTGCCAAATTATTTATTACTTATATGAGTTTTGGATACAAGAAATAAAAGCTCCACAATCCACAAGATTAAACAATAGCAAGGAAAATAGTAATATAAAATATAAAAACATAATAAAATTATTATAAAAGATTAACAACTTTATTATAAAAGATTATAAATCCAAATCTATATGATTAATGATTGTGAATAAAAAAATGAAGAAAACAAAGAAATATAACAGATGTACGGTTGCTCTGCTGTTTTCTGCCGAAACAGATCCTCAGGTCCATCACAAGCTGCAGATCATATAAAGCTTTTAACATGGCTGAACTTGCATGCTTTCTGTTAAGCTGTTTCTGATCCTACATCAATTAATTAAATTCAGTTGATGCATGTGTATTAATGTAGTCAAATGCTTTCAGCAACACTTTGTGTCGTTGTTAAACATTGTATGTTCTTAACCGTAACAATAACATAAATCATGCATAATTACAGGCAGCTAACCTTTAACCAAAGCCTAATCCTAACCTTAACCCTGTAGTTAATTACTATTATTCAGTGCCTTTACTTTAGTCATTTAGCAGAAGCTTTTATCCAAAGCGACTGTGGTGGTTTCTGCCAGTGCTATGAGGAATCATTCTCAGAGTCTTGGGCTTTGATGCCAGAATTTAGATTTTCTTATCAGAGACAATAAAGCCGAGAGACGCTGCAGTGAATCTCTCGAATCTTTGTTCGTTCCTCTTAAATAGTTTTTCTCCTAAGGTGTGTTCTATACATTTCCTATAGCGTTATTGTTTCTAAGAAACAGTCTCCATCAGTTTGCTAGAGCAGACAATAGGCCCTCTGTATGTTACGTTAAATGAAGAGGCATGACTTGGTCACAACAGGATGTGCAGCTTTACCTTACACCATACGTCAGCACAATCCATTCTTCTGCAGGCCTCTACACATGCAGACAGCTGCAGTTTTACAATAGCAGAATAACTCGATACATACATGGCTATATTCACATTGATTACACAAATAAAACTCTTCGTCACGACTTGCAAATAAGAAAAAGTAACTAAAACTAAAAGTCAAAACTCTGTAAATACTACATACACACATTTAAGAAAATAAAGAAATTAAATATAATTGACTTTCCTGTTTATCACAAAAAATGGCCAAGCAAGTGCAGACACTGACAAGATACGCGATACAGTATACAGTACCTAATATTAAAATTACACTAACAAGGGCACCTTAAAGTGAATTCGTATTTTCATACAGCTGTGTTTTTTTCCTGTCTTTAAATTCATGATATCTTTCATAACTGTCTCGTAATCTTCAGTAAAAAGCTGAATAGTTCGTGTGATTGGCTGTTCTCTGCAGAGTTTACAGATAAAAGTACAGATGAATCAAGTTGTGCTCGACACATTTCTGACAAATGATCCCTAAACTCAAACTGAGGTCTTATGGCTGGTTTCCACTGATCGGTACGGGTCAGTACGGTACGGTACGGTACGATTCGGACCGAAGTCCCTGATCCAGCTTGTGTTTCCACCGCTAACAGTACCCTTACTTGATAGACGTGGTGTATGCCGGAAAGTAGCGATCGACGATAAAGCACAACAATAAGCACAACTCTGCCTCTTTTTGTGTAATATCAATTTTAATGAACAATAATAGCCATTATAAAAGTATATGTATAAGAGGAAATAAAGACAAAAGCAAACAATTCAGTCAGACGTATGCTACAAAGTCAGCGCTGTACTACGGTAAAGTTCAAAATAAATATAAAGTTAAACTTTGTGCTCAGCCAAAATGATATGACCAGGAAGAAATAATAGATTCATGAGTTAAATATACACAAAATGAATTGTATCTGATGTTGAATCACTACAGAGACATCAGAGCCAGCGGCAAATGTCTGAAGGACTACTCGACCGCTCGAGGCGGATACACGACTGAGCGCCTCGAGCGCTGAAATCAGCATAGCAAATTTACCAAATAGGCGCTATATCTTTATAAATAAACTACAGATTTGAGTTTTAAACTACATTCTCACCTGAAAACTCTTAAAACTACATTTCATGACACAATAACAGTAATATGTTGCTCTTTCATTGGCTGACACCACGTGATGTCGAGTCGGCTGACCGGTCCAGATATTTGGCATGCTAGATATGTATTTGGCGTCAGCGAGGTGTCGGCGACGCGTTAGCGAGCCTCTTTGATGCATCGTTGTGTAGTTCACACATAAAGATCGCGGAGCGCCGATCACCCGCTGATTTTCCCCCGATTACAGCCCGACCTGTCGGCGAGCTCGTTAGCTTGCAAATCAGGCTTAAAATCCTGTAGTGTGAACTAGTCTTTAGCTGTTATATTTCTGATTTGAGCTTGAGTTTCAGAAATGCTTTGAAAAATGTAACGTTAGCTTTTGTTGACGCTACCTGCACTACTTGATCAACAATAGAGCTTCGCTACGGAAAAGCTATTTGATTCAGAAAGCAGCGACACTACCACCACGCTACTGAGAAATGTAATTAAACTAGTAGCGTTATGACTAGCAACACTGCTGCCCATCACTGCGTGTGTGTGTGTGTGTGTGTGTGTGTGTGTGTGTGTGTGAGAGAGAGAGTAATGTGTGTGTGTGTGTGTGTCTGTGTGTGTGTGTGTTTTATGAGGACACAAATTTGTATAATGACATGGGTATGACAGAGGTATTACAATATGAAGGTGGTTTATGAGGACACTGCCTATGTCCCCGTAATTCAAAAGGCTTAAAAAACATACTAAATGGTGTTTTTTTGAAAATCTAAAAATGCACAAAGTCTCCTGTGAGGGCTAAGTTTAGGTGTAGGGTTGGTGTAGGGCAATAGCACACACAGCTTGTTCAGTATAAAAACCATTACGCCTATGGAGAGTACCCATAAACCCCAAAAACCAACGTGTGTGTGTGTGTGTGTGTGTGTGTGTGTGTCACAGTTCCGGAGGAGAACATCGCCACGATGAAGTACGGTGCTCAGGTGGTGAAAGGCGAGCTGAAGTCGGCGCTGCTGGACGGAGACACGCAGAACTACGATCTGGACCACGGCTTCTCCAGACACCCCATAGAGGAGGAGGGGCGCTCCGGGATCCAGATCAAGCTCGGCCAGGCATTCATCCTCAACCACATCCGAATGCTGCTGTGGGACCGGGACAGCCGGTGAGCCTCAGATCTACCGTGCGGGTGAAGATCATGTGCTTCTGAGGGGACTCAGTCACTGCAGAAATATTCTCATGGCAGCTTCTTTTCATCTCTACCTCAGTTCGATGCCGAATAATGTAGTGTTTATTACACTGTTCAGGGTTTACCACAGCTATTTCTGACACAAGCTTCACCTGTCAGACAGTGAATCTGCATTTCCATTTTTTTTTTTTCATTTATTTACTTAATAGGGACAGTACTCATTAATCGACAGTAAAATACTGTAAATAAGCCAGAGTTAGCCCCATTGGCTAATTTTTATCTGTTGCCCCTTGCCAGATTTAAAAAAGGCAACCTAAAAATCTGAAACACAGTAAGTTATCACACACAAACATACAATAGCATTTACAATTACATACAATAACACTACTGATGATAATAAGGGCAGTATCAAAAAAAGAAACCATTTACATGATTACAAATTTGATTTGCTGCTTTAATTTATTTTTCAATGTTGAATAATTTGTACTACTCCTTAATTCAATTGGTAGAGTATTCCAATAATTAATGGCTCTAACTGAAAAGACTGATCGTCCAAATGTTGTACTACCATTACAAATAACTACCATTATTATCCTTCTGCATTAGAAACTGGCATAATGGAGAGGGTGCATAACCATTTAATATCTTGAAAATCAAGCGAGCATCGACCAAATGTTTAATATTATCAAAACTCAATAAATTGTTTTTGAACTATATTGCAATAATTGTAACTGATTTTAAAATGGTTGTGCTTGCTGGTGACCAACTAGTTTGTGTTTATTTTCTTCTTAATGCCATGGCTATATTCACGGCGAGAAGCAGTTAAAGCATTCACAAGTCAGTGTGACCAATTAGTGTAACAAAATGCAATATGAGAAAAGATCATATATTCCATGTAAAGTGTTGCTGCCTCTGTTGTTAAATGTGGTCTTATATGCCTGAAGTTAACCAAATTAAATGTAATAATGTTGGCTGCCTTTTCAGCATGCTTCTGAAAGGACAGCTGGGAATCTACAATTACAAACCTTGAGCTTTTCTCCTTTAACAAGTCACTGTTGTTGTTGTTTTGTGAAAAGAACATAAAAACAGTTTTGCTTTTTTCAATTTGCTGCTTGTTGTTTGTTTTTAGCATGCACATATTATACTCGGTCATCAGCATACATTTCAGTACTAACAGATGGACAGACTAGCGGCAAGTCATCAGTATATTAGCTAAACAGGATTAGGCCCAGAATTGATCCTTGAGGTACTCCAATATTACAGTTTAGATAAATTGATTGAGTATTACCAAGACGCACACTTTGCATCCTATTTGATAAGTGTGAAGTCATTAATTTAATAGCTTTCATTTGTTTATTTAGTCTACTTTAGTTTTTTTTTTTCTCAAATTTGTCAAAACATACTTCCTTTAATTATTACTATAGTATTATCTGAACTTTAAAGTTATTTAAATTGTAGTTTACGGTCGTTTTAGGGTGTTACCATGAACATTGACATCGTTTCAAAAGAACAGTGCTATCTAAACAATGTAGTTCTGTTCTAATATCAGAATGTTTACGGTATGGAGGATTTCAAGCTGTTGCTAAACTAACTGTTTCGTTTGAAAGCGTGATTGAGCAGGTTGTGTTTGGAAGCTGATTGTGAGTTGTTCTTCCTCTCCTGTAGCTCGTACTCGTACTACATCGAGGTGTCTGTGGATGAGCTGGACTGGGTTCGAGTGGTGGATCACTCCAAGTTCCTGTGCCGCTCCTGGCAGAACCTCTTCTTCTCTCCTCGGGTCTGCAGGTAAAGCGCTGTGGAGATCACACGCTCTCCAGCATATTTCTGCTCATTCAGGGTTGATGAGTTTCAGGTGTTATGGGCGTCAGAAACCACAGGTGACGGCATGTGAAGCAATCCAGCGAGCAATGATGCATTAGTCATTACAATAAATCAGAGATGAGAATGAAAACTGCTCACTTTTGTCCTGATTTGATAGAAGAGGAGCTATAAACAGGAGTATAAGTAATATGTGACCCTGGAGCACAAAACCAGTCATAAGGGTCAAATTTTTGAAATTGAGATTTCTACATCATCTGAGAGCTGAATAAATCCTCTTTCCATTGATGTATGGTTTGTTAGGATTGGACAATATTGGTCTGAGATACAACTATTAGAAAATCTGGAATCTGAGGGAGCAAAAAAATCTAAATATTGAGAAAATCTCCTTTAAAGTTGTTCAAATGAAGTTCTTGGCAATGCATATTACTAATCAAAAATTAAGTTTTGATATATTTATGGTAGGAAATTTACAAAATATCTTCATGGGACATGATCTTTACTTAATATCCTAATGATTTTTTATTATCCACCTTGTTGATGTAAAAATGCTGACCAAATAACACGAGTTCAGGGTGAAACTCCTGAATAACTGTGGGATGGTGATGTGAAAGCGTGTGATGCAGATAGAAGCAGATCTGTTTTTACTGCTGCTCTTGTCTCAGGTACGTGAGGATTGTAGGAACACACAACACCGTCAATAAAGTCTTCCATCTGGTGGCCTTCGAGTGCATGTTCACCAGCCGTCCCTTCACTCTGGAGAGGGGGCTTGTGGGTAAGATGTTGTGTTGTAGTGCAGTGATTTCATCTGCTGCGTCTGTGTTTGTGAGCAAATGTCCTGCGTGTGTCTGCAGTGCCCAGTGAAAACGTGGCCACGGTCTCGGCGTGTGCGAGTGTGATTGAGGGAGTGAGTCGCTGCAGAAACGCTCTCCTGAACGGAGACACACACAACTACGACTGGGACTCGGGCTACACCTGCCACCAGCTGGGCTCCGGAGCCATCATCATCCAGCTGGCACAGCCCTACGTCATCAGCTCGCTCAGGTGTGTGTGTGAGAGAGAGAGTGTTTCATTTAATCTTTTATTCAAATATAAATGCACATACATAGAACACACAACAAATACCATAAACAGAAGCCTACTGTATCCTGTTTGATATGCAAATTTCCAAAGCCTCAGCTGATCAACATGATCAAGACCTGTTTCCCACTCAATCTCCTCATGTTTTCTGGCATCTGATTGATAGTTTAGCATGTTTTATCCAGTATTTTGGCCCACTGAAAACACTTCACGTGTCTTTCTGCTGTCAAATCTTGACTGATTAAAGGTCAGAATAACTGCAGTCATATCTCCAGATGAACTCTTACTGGACTGAAGCAGCTCAGCTTTACTTGATTCTCCATCAATCATTTTCTAGATAAATCAGTGCATCTCAAATCTGATCATCAGGATCTTTTATGGAGCATTTCTTCATCTCTAAATCAGCATTGTATTGCATTATATGTTTGATATATATATATGGATCACTTCAATCTACTAAGACATATTACTGGAGATATAGAGTGACCGCTGATATTTAGAGCATTTTATGTCAGCATCTGCTCTACTGTTATAAAGATCTCATTGATTTACAAGCATCAGAATTTCAGCGTATAAACTACATAAAACTGAGCAGTTGTTTTTTAATGGCAGGGCAAGTACATTTATTAAGAGCCATTTAGTGTAAACGTGAGTGGAGCTTGAGTGTTGCGCTGAGACCGGAGAGTCGAACCCTGTGAGGCTTTGAGCCGGTAGAGAGTGTGTTTGTGCCGCTGCAGGCTGCTGCTGTGGGACTGTGACGAGCGCTCCTACAGCTACTACATCGAGCTGTCCACCGACCAGCAGCACTGGACCAGAGTGCTGGACCGGACCACCGTGGCCTGTCGGTGAGCAGCGTCCACTACACCACAGCACACTCACACCGAGAGACATTACACTGGACACAGAAATAAAGGAAAACCTCAGGAAAAACATTCAGTGCCCATTAAAGTGGTTATATATATGATGCGATTTCTCTTTGGAGCGTTACAAGCTGATTGTGCATAAGATCCCTGAAGCTGCAAAGACTTAAGTCTCAAACCCAAAGAGATATTCTTTATCAAAGACTCATCCACGCCCTCCTAAAACACCTCATTCAAACACGCCACACATGTCTACGTCACGATGTGGAAATATTTGCGTAATGCCGCCCAAATGTTCTGGCAAAGAAAGAAGGCATGGTTTCAGTCACAGCAGTAGTGTTGATGCCGCGTGTCAGCTGTGTGTTTCTGGCAGAAAGCAAAAGCACTTTATTTGTAGAAAACGAAGCGTTTGAGAGGCGGGGCTAGAGGAACTACAATAATGTACAGTATTTCAAAAATAATGTTTTTTTTTTACATTAAAGCATGTCAACATATTCTGCTACACCAAATAATGATGAAAATAGCATCATATGACCCCTTTAATAGAGTTACACCAAACACAAAATAATGATCTTTAAAAAAGCATGATATGACCTCTTTAAATATAACTCTAGAGAGGGGCATTATGATGAACATATTCATGACATTAATGTCTAAATAAATCTGACATGTAAACAAGCTTTATTACAGCCACTGATTATTTCTTCAAATTAGAGTAAAAACATAATATCTTAAAGTCATATTAAAACTGTCTTGTGTAATTTGTTTATTATTAAATAAATGTTATTTATTGTTACACTACCAGTTAAATGTTTCTGATCAGTAAGATTTTTAATGTTTTAAAGAAGTCTCTTCTGCTCATCAAGCCTGCATTTATTTGATCCAAAGTACAGCAAAAACAGTAATATTGTGAAATATTATTACTATTTAAAATAACTTTTCTATTTGAATACATTTATAATGTAATGTATTTCTGTGATCAGAGCTGTATTTTCTTCATCATTACTGCAGTCTTCAGTGTCACATGATCTTCAGAAATCATAATAATATACTGATTTACTGCTCAACAAACATTTCTGATTATTATTATTATTATGCTGAAAACAGCGGAGTAGATTTTTGTCATGTTTCTTTGATGAATAGAAAGTAGTGCTGTCAAATGATTAATTGCATCCAAAATAAAAGTGTTTGTTTGCATAATATATATGTGTGTGTACTGTGTATATTTATTATGTTTATATAAATACAAACACATGCATGTACATATTTCAGAGAAATTGTATTTTTTAGATATTAAATGTATTTATTTATAATATAAATGATATGAATATAAATATAGGATGTATATATTTTCTAAATATATACATGCATGTGTGTGTACGTGTGTTTGACAGCATTAATATAAAGTTCAGAAGAACAGCATTTATCAGAAATAGAAATATTTTGTACCATTATAAATGCCTTTATTGTCACTTTTGATCAATTTAAAGCATCCTTGCTAAATAAAAGTATTAATTTCTAGAATCTCTTTCCCACAAAAAAATAAAATAAATAAATTCTACTGACTCCTAGCTTTTGAAGGTTAAAGTAGTGTATAATGTTACAAAAGCTTTTTATTTCAGATAAATGCTGATCTTTGGATCTTTCTATTCATCAAAGAGTCCTGAAAAACATTTTTAAATATTGATGATGATGATGATAATAATGAGAAATGTTTGTTGAGCAGTAAATCAGTATATTAGAATGATTTCTGAAGATCATGTGACACTGAAGACTGCAGTAATGATGAAGAAAATACAGCTATATTACTGCTCTTGCTGTATTTTGGTTCAAATAATTGCAGGCTTGATGAGCAGAAGAGACCAATAAAAAAACCTCACTGTTGGGAATCTTTTGACTGGCAGTGTATCTCCAGCTTTGATTTCCTGCTAGATGTTGGTTTGAGTAAGACTGTAGTGTGTGTCTAAGTGTAAGGATGTGGAGGAGGTTTCAGTGTCCTCTCCCCGTCAGGTCCTGGCAGACGCTCTCGTTCGACAAGCAGCCGGCGGCGTTCGTTCGGATCGTGGGAACACACAACACTGCCAACGAGGTGAGAGCAGCGAGCAGAGAAACTCAGCACAGCGCAGCGCTGGCCGTCTCTGACCTCCTTCTCATGATTCCTGCAGGTCTTTCACTGCGTGCACTTCGAGTGTCCGGCACAGCTGGCCCCCGGCACTGGCCCCGGCCCCGGCCCCGCTCCGTCCTCATGACGCTCCTCCGGAGAGCAGACCACTCTTCATCATCATCATCATCACACCTCTGCGCGGGAGATTTTCTTCTGTTTTTATGTGTTATTTATTAGATTGTTTACTTCTTATTGTAGATGTCAGTTGATCTGAGGCATCATAATACATATTTATTCAAATAAGAGTCTTTGTCTTATAATATATTGAGTTTTGGTGATGACGTTGCACTATAGCATTGGGAACGGACTGACACTCAGCGTATTAACACATTGTATCTGATCCTAAATGAATCTAAGTATAAGTGATGTTTACTCTGCTCAGTGTTGTATTTCTAGACTTTTTTACCTGTGGTGATGAACAGTAGGAATAGATGTAGTTTTGATAGTTTGATCCTGAGCTCTCTGAGAGTCACTGGTCTTCCAGAGTCTGTGTGTTTGCTCTGGGCTCCGATGCTGCTGGAGACACACACACACACACTCTCTCTCTCACGCACGCACGCACACTAACTACACTACACTTCACACACACACACACACACACACACTCGCTCTCATTCACACACACGCACACAATAACTACACTCACTCACACATAATCACGCGCACACACACACACACTCACACGCGCACACAAACTACACTACACACATTCACTCACACTACTCACACAGACACACACTCGCTCTCATTCACACACACACTCATGCACACACACACTAACTACACTACACTTCACACACACACACACAGACACACACTCGCTCTCATTCACACACACACTCACGCACACACACACTAACTACACTACACTTCACACACACACACAGACACACACTCGCTCTCATTCACACACGCGCACACACACGCACACAATAACTACACTCACTCACACTCACACATAATCACGCGCACACACACACACTCTCACACGCGCACACAAACTACACTACACACATTCACTCACTACTCACACAGACACACACTCGCTCTCATTCACACACACACTCACGCACACACCCACTAACTACACTACACACTCACACAGACACACACACACTCACTCTCACACACACACGCTCTCACTCAGTCACACAGACACACACACTCGCTCTATCTCACACTCACACAGACACACACACACACACTCGCTCACTCTCTCTCACACACACACACTCGCTCTCACACTACTCACACACACTCACTCACACTACTCATACAGACACACACACACGCTCTCACACTACTCACACACACTCACTCACACTACTCATACAGACACACACACTCGCTCACTCTCTCTCACACACACACACACACACACACCCACTAACTACACTACACACTCACACAGACACACACACACTCACTCTCACACACACACGCTCTCACTCAGTCACACAGACACACACACTCGCTCTATCTCACACTCACACAGACACACACACACACTCGCTCACTCTCTCTCACACACACACACTCGCTCTCACACTACTCACACACACTCACTCACACTACTCATACAGACACACACACTCGCTCTCACACTACTCACACACACTCACTCACACTACTCATACAGACACACACACTCGCTCACTCTCTCTCACACACACACACACACACACACCCACTAACTACACTACACACTCACACAGACACACACACACTCACTCTCACACACACACGCTCTCACTCAGTCACACAGACACACACACTCGCTCTATCTCACACTCACACAGACACACACACACACTCGCTCACTCTCTCTCACACACACACACTCGCTCTCACACTACTCACACACACTCACTCACACTACTCATACAGACACACACACTCGCTCACTCTCTCTCACACACACACACACTCGCTCTCACACTACTCACACACACTCACTCACACTACTCATACACACACACTCGCTCACTCTCTCTCACACACACACACACACACATTCGCTCTCACACTACTCACACACACTCACTCACACTACTCATACAGACACACACACTCGCTCTCGTTCACTCACACATACTCACTCACTCACTACTCACACACACACACACACACACACACACTCACTCTCTCACACACACGTACATACATGTTTTGTAAGGCTGTAAATAGACTCATTTTGAGGTTGTGTGTATTGCTCTCGGTTTGTATCTGCAGGACTCATTATTAAAGTGTTGATTTTCAAAATGTTCTCGCTAAAGATGTCCGATGTTTTGAGTTTGGCAAGTGACTGGCGAGCCCTGCACTGTGTTCATCAGTCTACACGGAGTCAGACTTTAGGGCAGATTGACTAAAACTGAGGTGCACCTGATTTAAAGAGCTCAAATTCAAGTCACTCCAGAAGCACTGAGTAAAAAGATGATCCCAAAGCAAATGACAGTTCAGGGCAAAGACTCACAAAAAGAGCAGGATGTCTCAGTGATATTTTAACATTTTGTTAAGAAATATTCAAAAGATTAGAATAATTAACACAAATTCACGTTCTAAACTATCAAATGCTTTGCAGTAATCATCAAAAAGAATAAAACTATATAATGATAGTTTTACTCTTTTAGAAAAGTGATCTAATATATCCAGAATCCAGTGTGTATTATTAGAAATGTGTCTCCAATGGACACTCTTCTATTATGTTATTCAAAATAGATTTTAGCCTCATCAAAGGCAATGATTTTAACAAGGAGACTGGGTTCCAGTTATCCATTAAAAAAGGGATCTTTACTGGTTTTAGGAATTAAAGTTATTAGTCTCTGACATAAACAGGAAGGAGGCGTTGTTTTCCCAACACTCTCCAAAAAAAAGATGACAGTTTTTGATTAAATGTTTTGTGGAGCTCAGCAGAAATCCTGTCGGTTCCTGGTGATGCGTTACTTTTTAGATTATTTATTGAATCAACAATTTCTAAAAGACAAACTAATCAAAAGGTGATGCTATTCTGTTTGATAGCAAATTAGGAGTAATTATTGATAAATGTGGAAAAGACAGGACAGATGGCTATCATATGTTGCTTTAACAGTCCATAATGTAAAAATTAGTTTTGCATCAATATATTGCCCAAATACACCTGACCCCAACTTTTTCAGCGCAGGTAACTTCAATCAAGTATGCAATATAACTTTAGACAGATCAGAGGAAATGTGTTCTGGTTTGAATGCACCTTCTGGGATAAGTACATTAATTACTGAATTTAACATCCTTTAGTGAAAAATGACATCTTTTTAGACATAAGATATATTGCAGAATTGACTACATTTTTGTTTCACCTCCATTAAATAATTTTTTTTTTTTTTTATTTATTTTTTTATGATCATTTCAACATGCAACAAACAAACAAAAAAAAACTATCAAACAATGCCCATCTCTTACAATGCTAGTGAAAAAAAAAAAAAAAAAATAGTAAATAAAATAAAATGCGTTATTGCATACCAAAACTCAAAATATTGCTTAACGAGACATCAATATAATCCAGGTATGGAGTCCAAACTTGAGGAAAAGCTTCAGTAGACATATGAATAAGACAGGTTAAAAATTCTAAGGGAATCATTTCCTTAATAATCTTGTGCCATCCTTTCAAGGATGGGGGTTTGTCGCTGATCCAAGTTAACAATATATTTTTTCTGGCAGCAAAGGCTAGGATCCATTAAATAATTTAATCACATCTGTATTCCTCCTAAAACAATTCAGCAAAGAAGAGTAGGCCAAAAATGCTCTACAGCGATGTGAAAGACTCATTGCCAGTTATCACAAACGCTTGATTGCAGCTGCTTCTGCAAAGGGTGGCACAACCAGTTATTAGATTTATAATTGCTTTTTCACGGGGCCAGGCAGGCTTGGACAGCTTTTTCCCCTTAATAAAAGAAATCATTATTTCAAAACTGCTTTTTGGATTTACTTGCATTATCTTTGTGTAACATTGTAATTTGTTTGATCTAAATCTTTTAAGTGTGACAAATACGCAAAAAAAAAAAAAACGGGAAGGGGCAAAACAGCTTTTTACGGCACTGTAGCATCATCTACTCCCTTGTTTGACTGATAAGTAAATTGAAAAGGATCCAGTAAATGTTGTGTTTTTTCCACTATGTACCTGTGTTTAACTAGCCTTTCACAACATTTAAACACGAGAGGTTAATGCAATTGGTCGATAATCACTCATTTCTAATGGTTTGTTAACTTTAGGAACAGGTAGTATAGTTGAAGTTTTCCATATAATTGGCACTGCATGCTGGTCAAGTGACTTTTGAAACAACAAAGTGAAAACTAGATAATTGCTCACGACACGATTTTAACACCTGACTTCTGATATTATCTGACCCGGGACTCTTATGTACAACCCGAATTCCGGAAATGTTGGGAGGTTTTTTGAATTTGAATTAAATGAAAACTAAAAGACTTCCAAAACGCATGAGCCAATATTTTATTCAAAATAGAACACAGATAACATAAATGTTTAAATGAAGAAATGTTACACTTTTATCCACTAAATGAGCTCATTTCAAATTTGATTCCTGCTACAGGTCTCAAAAAAGTTGGCACGGGGGCAACAAAGGGCTGAAAAAGCAAAAAATTTTGATTAGTGCCTCAGACGGCACTGCATCACTCATCGGCATGATTCTGTCATTGGCATTACTAAACGGGCCCAGGAATACTTCCAGAAACCACTGTCAAGTCAAGTCAGCTTTATTTATAGCGCTTTTAATACAGATTGTGTCAAAGCACTTAACAGTATCAAATTGGAGGATAGAGTGTCAGTAATGTATAATAATAAGATTAAACACTCAATTTTCAGTTAAAGGCATTTCATTATTGAGTTCAGATGTCATTGTCTAGATCAGTTTAGTTTAAATAATATCTGTGAAATCAAATTGACGATAATCACTACAAGATAGATAATCACTGTCAGTAAACACAATCCGCCAAAGTATATAGATCAATATATAATAATCAACCTTTTTAACAATCCTAATTGCTTCTTTTGTAACTTATATATTGAATTTAAGTTGGTTTTATATGTGTGATCCCACACCTCCACACAATAAGTAATATATGAAACTATGAGCGCACAATAAAATATATATAAAGTTTTTTCATTAAATTGTTTTTATTCTATTTAATATTGCAATGGATTTAGACATTTTTGTTTTTACATGATTACATTTAAAGATTAATATATGATTTCCAACATAATGTATAATCAATTATAAAGCCCAAAAATGTATTTTCATACACTCTTTCTATTTCCTCATTATTAATCGTTAGTTTCACTTTGTTACTTTGTCGAGTACTGAATATTATAAACTTTGTTTTAGTTAAATTCAGTGAAATTCTGTTACCATCAAACCATTTTTTGAAAACCCTCAATTCTATTTCCACTGTATTCAGAAGCTGTTCCAAACTTTTCCCAGAACAATATAAATTTGTATCATCAGCAAACAAAACCATTTGTAATACGTTAAACACTTTACAAATATAATTTATGTACAGTACAAACAACTTAGGGCCTAGCACCGAACCTTGCGGCACACCGCAAGTAACTTTCATTAAATCTGATTTAACATTATTAATTTGTACAAATTGATGTCTGTTATCAAGGTAACTTTTTATCCAAGCAAAAGCTGTTTATCTGTTGGTATTTGATAGAATCCATGACGCCATGTGTCTAAACAAGATGTCCAGGACCTCCAGCAGAAATATAGGCCCACAACATCACAAATACAGCAGTATATATCATTGTACACATGGGGTACTTTTTGAGTGTTTGCTGCTAAAAAGCTATTTTTTTGGTTTCATCTGACCATAGAAGCCAGTCCCGTTTGAAGTTCCAGTCGTGTCTGATAACTGAATGGAGATTGTTTTTAGATGAGCTAGGATAATTTTTCTTGAAACCCTCCCAAACAACGTGGTGATGTAGGGGCTCTTTGACCATTATTTTAAGGTTTCTTATTATTTTAAGAGACTCAACTATTTTCTGCAGCTGTGATCCTTGAAGAGTCTTTAGCCACTCAAACTCTCCTTCTCACCGTGCATTAGGACGATATAGACACACGTCCTCTTCCAGGCAGTTTCATAATATTTTCTGTTGATTGGAAATTCTTAATTATTGCCCTGATGGTGGAAATGGGAATTTTCACTACTCTAGCTCTTTTCTTAAAGCCACTTAATTGCACTAATTTGTGAAGCTCAATTATCTTTTGCTGCACATCAGAAATATATTCTTTGGTTTTTCTCATTGTGATGAATGATTAAGGGAATTTTGGAATTTGGGCTTTGTTTTCCCTCCTATTTATATTTCTGTGAAACAGGAAGCCATGGCTGAATAATTTCATGTTCATAATCACCCTGGAGTGCTCAAAATTGTGAATTTGAATGGGAATATACTTCAGAGATATAGAGAGATAAACATGCCCCCATCCCAACTATTTTGAGACCTGTAGCAGGCATCAAATTTGAAATGAGCTCATTTTGTGCATAAAATTGTAAAGTTTCTCTGTTTAAACATTTGTTATGTTATCTATGTTCTGTTGTGTATAAAATATTGGCTCATGTGATTTGAAATTCTTTTAGTTTTCATTTTATTCAAATTTTAACAACGTCCCGACATTTCTGGAATTCAGGTTGTACATTACACTTCTGAAACATTTTTCTGACATCAACCTGTTTGATAAGAAACGTATTTGTAAATTTCAGAATCATTGATTCATTTTTATTTATTTATTCTCCATTTCCCTCAAAACGGCAAAAAAAAGATTTAACGTATTTGCTAATTCAAAATCTCACACTTATCATCTTTCTAATTCCTTCCCAGGCCTGTTTAGAGTTTCCCTGTGACATTTTATCTTCATTTTTTTTTGTTTATATAAGGCCTTATCTACCTTAATTTGCCTTTTAATTTCTCTTTGAATATCCCTTTTAACTAAAATATCATGACTATACCATCTTGTTATTTAATAGTTGTTTTAATTTCTTTGATACCCATGGCTTATTATTGGGGAATATGTTTCTGTGGGTATAACTGACTCCACACAAAATTTGATATAATCTAAAACTACAACTGTATTGTATTGCCGGAGTATTGCAGGTTTTTTAAATGTAAGCTGTTCTTACAGCTCGCTGTTCTTAATTATGATGATTAGTGATATTTTATGTTAATGACATTAATTAGGAGTCGTTTACAAGGCAGAGAGCTGAAACCACAATTGCGTGTAAGTTGAAGATCATTTGCGATACATAGATTTCACATCTGAAAGAGACGTGAACGCGCATTTTCTGTTCGTACGTTTATTCTATGGATCAGACATGCGTATTCAAGAGATGATCATAAAATCAAATTTAGGATGGTTTCTGCACAACATTTTATAAATGAGGCCCTGTTGAGTCAAACGTTTCCCACAAAGGACACTCAAAACAAACCTAAAGGCACATAATACTCTCTTCATTCCAAATCTTTACATTCTTTACCTGAGGTTTCTCCCGTTCAAAAAGTCTTTGATATTTAGGTCAAAGATAAACAACGTTATGATCAGATTTTCCCAAAGGTTGTAATGTGGAGGCGGAAAAAACATTTTTAACGTTGCCGAAACACTTGTCCAGTATCTTATTTTTCCTAGTGCAAACATTCACATACTGATAATAAGTCTTCAAACTGTTTTTTAGGGAACAGTTATTGAAATCTTTTAAAATAAATTTTAGCATCAGGAGACAAAAAATTAAATCTTTGTGCGAGTTGATATAACACATCTGAGACTTCAGCTGAGTTTTCTTGAGGATGTAAAAAGTGAAAGTGACATGACATACGGCCAAGTATGGTGACCCATACTCAGAATTTGTGCTCTGCATTTAACCCATCCAACGTGCACACACACAGCAGTGAACACACACACACACAGCAGTGAACACACACACACACAGCAGTGAACACACACACACACAGCAGTGAACACACACACACACAGCAGTGAACACACACACACACACAGCAGTGAACACACACACACCGTGAACACACACACAGCAGTGAACACACACACACACAGAGCAGTGAACACACACACACACACACACACACAGCAGTGAACACACACACACACACACACCGTGAACACACACACAGCAGTGAACACACACACACACACACAGAGCAGTGAACACACACACACCGTGAACACACACACAGCAGTGAACACACACACACACACACAGCAGTGAACACACACACACACACACACACAGCAGTGAACACACACACACACACCGTGAACACACACACACACACACACACACACACCGTGAACACACACCCGGAGCAGTGGGCAGCATTTATGCTGCAGCGCCCGGGGAGCAGTTGGGGGTTCGGTGCCTTGCTCAAGGGCACCTCAGTCGTGGTATTGAGGGTGGAGAGAGCGCTGGACATTCACTCCCCCCACCTACAATCCCTGCCGGCCCAAGACTCCAACCCACAACCTTTGGATTACGAGTCCGACTCTCTAACCATTAGGCCACGACTTCCCCATATAAATACATGCGTTTATATATATACATACATGTATATAAACCACGGTAAAAAAAACAACTGTGGAAACTCCCAAGGAAGGTAAAAAGATCTTAATGAAACTCAATAATTCAATATCAAGAGTATAGAGTTTCTCTCACCACCACTGATCAGCACCAGTTTTCCTTAATAAGCAGGCACACTCCACCACCGTGAATTTGATATCAGAGTTTCGATCAATTCGGAATACTGAAGCCAGTTGGTTCAACCTCACTTGAAGGAACATTCTCATTAGTAAAGTCGTGGGCAAGGATAATTTATTTCCAAGCCAACTCCCTCCTCTCTTTCCACATCTGTGTTTTCTTTTACTCTGAGTTGCTTCAACTTGTGAAGATTTCAGGTAATCCAGTCTACAACTATACGATGTGAGCTCAACATGTTTGTTGCACTGGAGCAAGAATTCCTGGCTTTACTAAATCACACCGCCTGGCCAAAGGTGTTTTATCTGGGCCCATGGAAAGAAGCGACTCCAGCTGTACTGGTGATTGTAGCAGTAGGACAGCAAGTATTGTGACGAGTTGGCTGCCTCCCCCCTTATTATCATCACCACCCCGTCCCGTATTCGCCGCCTTTCACCAGGCTCCCGACGGGAGTGGGTGTGTGAGAGAGGAGGGGCGCTGCAACAGCCAGGGCTGCCGGCGTGTGATGAGGCGCACCTGATCAGAATAGAGCCTCATCACCGCCGCTGTTTAAATGCAGAGCGCGGCTCTCCTCGGGAGACCGGTCTCTTCCTCGTGCATGCACGCTGGTGTCCTCGTGGGTCCAGGAAGGAAGCGTCGAGAATGGATCGAGTTCCGCACCCGTGAGACGGCTGACGGGCCAGGATGCCGGGCCGTGTAACCCCCGGAAACGCTGCGGGCCGAAGAAGGACGAAGCCGCTAAAAGAAGCCACCGCCCCTCATTGTGGATGGCAATAAATTGTGGACCCCGGTACAACACAGTGTCTTCAGGTAGACAGAAATGGTGCCAATCTTGATTATAATTGTGCAGATTAGACATGGAGGCTCAGTGATTAGGCACAAAGCCTGTGCCAATGCCTTGTTTTAAACCATCTCAATTTCTTCAGCTGTTTCTGGTCTCAACGTCTCTGGTGACTCTGATCATAGCTCCTCTAAGTCTGACTTTGAAGCCAGTAAACTTATCAAACTTGTGCCACTGTTTAGAGAAGTGTAAGTTGACACTTATTTTGTAGTTTTCCTACAGTGGCCGAGAGAGCTCAATACACTGCAACTTCAGAAAACACATGCAAATAGAAAAAGCACCAGCAAATTAAGAAAACATCTTCATCAGTTTGACAGCAGGTGATGCAAATGCTCACAACACAACTAAATAAATAATTTTATTTGAGGCGCGTTTCTATATTTGTTTGTGTTGTGAGCATTTGCAGCATGAGTGTTGTCAAATTGATGAAGTTGTTTTCTTAATTTGCAGGTGCTTTTTCTATTTGCAGCGCATTGAGCTCTCTCGGCCACCGTATTTTCAAGCATGTGGCAGGTAAGTTAAAATGGCCTAAAGACTTGTGGATTGTATTACTGCAGTGCAGGCTTACTGGTTAGGCACAAGAGTTTTGCTCAGCCTTACCATTAGAACACTCTCTTGACTACAACATGCTGAAGTCCACGGTCTTACGTGCGTGTGAGTTGGTCCCTGAGGCTTACCGAAAAAAAAAAAAAAAGTTTGCATTCAAAAACGGTCAAACCGATATATGTGGAGTCACAAACCCTTCATGCGCACCCGTCACTGGAAAGTTTGTTTTTATTGCCTTTACCCAAATAATCTCATTTCTGACTGTGAAAATTGGGAGCAGAAAAAGAAGATGTCCACAACTAAAAGTCTTGCACTTGTACAGTGTCTGCGTCAGATGATTGATGTTGAAGTGGCAGATTTTCAAACTTTTATTAGGGGCTAAGCACCGAAGGTGCGTAGGCACCTATTATATCCGTTAGCGTTCTTATTATTGTTCTTCTTCCGCCGGAAAATGAATGGCAGCCCATAGAACCGATTGCGGGAAAGCTGTAAAGTTTGGCTCTCTGATAGATGTCAATTTTGTGTCAATATACGCAACGGTTTTCGCTTATATACGCAACGGGTCACCATACTTGACAATACGTCACGACTTTACTTTACTTTACTTTAGCGCATCAGCGAATTTGCTGAAAAGATGCCAAACTGCATCTAAGGCTGTATCTCAGCGAACCTTTGACATATTCAGACCAAAATTTGTATGTGACATTATCCCCTCACACTGACCACGCCACGTCAGTTTGGTAATAGCGCCACCTATTGGTCAAGAGTAATAAACCATTCATTAATTATTAATAATGAAATTTACAAAAATGCGATAACTTTTGATTGCATTAGCCTATTGTAATGAAACTGGTCTCAAATTATTCCTTTGGTCATGCTGACAACACACATACCAATTATGTCATAGTAAGCCGAACTTCTTGTCCGCCATTTTGATTTATGTTGAAAACCTACTTTTTCTAACTCCTCCTAGACCGTTGGTCCGATTTTCACCAAAATAGAATCATATCATCTTCAAACCATGCTGACAAAAAGTTATGGATTTTGTGTTGATAGACAAAACTGTTTTCACATACCACAACAACGAATTTGAGACATGATGCCAAAATGACACTTGAGGCCGTATCTCTGCAATGCTTTGGCATATTGACACCAAACGTTGTGCGTGCCATTGTCACCTCACACAGAACACACCACATCGATTTGATAACGGTGCCACCTGTTGGTCAAAAGGGAAAAGTCATTAAATCATATTACTAGTAGTTTTAAATGATTTTTCAGCTATTTGAACTACAATAATCTTAAAATGATTCAATTACTCATTGCTTCAGTTGGTTTGATGCTCTGTGCTATGCTTATCTCCTCATTTTGCCGCTAATGTGCTTGGCCCCGTCATTGATGCTTGCAGCTATATTTCTATATGGATTTACATTCCTGTCTGAGTCTGACTTGAGACCTGTTTAGATTTTAAAGGGGTCATGTGATGTGATTTCAAGTTTTCCTTTCTCTTGGGGAGTGTTACAAGCTGATTGTGCATAGATAAGATCCTGAAGTTGCAAAGACTAAAGTCTCAAAACCGAAGAGACATTCTTTATCAAAGTTAAGACTGTAGCATTCCCAGCTGAACAGAGCAGATGCACTTTACTCTCAGGAACTGATGTTTATAAAGGATTTAATCTTCAAAAAACACTGTAAGAGCTGAATAAAAACAAACAAACATTAGACATCTGCCTGCAAATTGTATATAAATGCCCATAACAAGCCTATAAATTAATGAATACAGATTCGCAATCTAATTGGCCCACACAATAAATCACATTTTTAGTATACAGGTTAATTTAATAACCTTGCCTTACTATACTGTAGTAAGCCTGAATAATATGAATTATTTTAAAACTTCCAGCAACAATATTTAATGCAGATAAAGCGCCTATAAAAATATGAGTTTAACAATTGACAAACTTCTTTCAAAGTGCTGCCTGTATGACCTATAATTTATAAATTACAATGATCTCCTTTTAGAGTGAAATGAGAACTAAATGAAATATCTGAGTTAACTATTAATTTTGGTACAACTGACAATCTCAATATAGAGAGAAAATCATAAAACAATAAAATAACCAAATAAAGACCTGATTTAATCTAAAAAATCTATCTGGAGTGCCAACCAAGAGAAACTATAACATTAAGGAGCAATAGTACACTGTGTTCTGCTTAAGACAGTAACAATGAATCACACACTCTCTGAATAACATTAGCAAATGAAATGGTCATCACTGATATTCGAAACGTTCATATATGCTAACGACCCGCTAAACGTTAGTTAATAGCTTCAGAGGAGATCGCTAAAATAAATACTACAAAGACTTTCAAAGTTTACCACACAGCATGAAATTAAAACTGTACCTTGTGCTCTTCATCAGCCAGGAGCTAAGAGATCGGGAGAAACCTTTTAAACTTATACTTGTACAGGTGCACCCAAAAGTTAATCTTTCTTCTCTGGTAACGTTAATCAGAATGACACTTGTACGAAAAAGTGCGCCAACATACACACAGCGCCGCTGCACTTCCTTTTCCAGATATCAAAATAAAAAGTGTGTGGCAAGAAATGCAAACACTCATAATAATAATATGACAAAATAACAAATAGGAATAATGTCCACACTAAGCACTCTGCAAAAATCACCAGTCAACCAAAACATAAACATATAAATAGTTATTTAGTAACATTTGGCTTGAGTAAATAATAAAGTCCTTTCTTGACTATTCCATGGCCACACTTCCCTCTATGGCTGGATGTAAAGGTGAAGACCCACTTCAATTATTGGGGATTTAATGGTCATTTACACTCCCACCAAAACATGAGTGATTTGTATGACATTAAGGAATATAAATTACAAATGATTTTCAAATGAAAATTACCTTTAACTTTAAGAAACGGATGTAAAGTGTCCATACTAAGGCAAATTAATTCTAGAATTTAAGTAATATGAAGAAAAGGATTCACTTGGTTGTTCTTGGTAGCAGCTAGACGGTCTCTAGCAACAGGATCAGCTTCTGGACTGGGTATTCAATGACAGACAGCTTGTTGAGGCGACGACCATCCCTTTCCAGATTTCGGTCACCAAGGCATACCTTGACTCTTCTCACAAGCCCGTCTTTATCTGTAGTAGTCTCTGTAACTCTGGCCAGCCGCCACTCATTTCTGGCCAGATCATCAGTCTTTTCCATGACAATGTCTCCTACTTGCAGGTTTCTCTTTGCTGAGTGCCAGCGCTGTCTGGTGGCAATGTTGGATAGATACTCCTTACTCCAACGATTCCAAAATTGATCTGCGAGGTACTGAACATGACGCCACCTTTTCCTTGCATAGATGTCTTCTCTGATGAATCTGCCTGGTGGTGGTAATGCTGTAACAGACTTCATAGTAAGCAGGTTATTAGGGGTGAGAGGTGCAAGGCTGTTGGGGTCGTTTAAGTTATCAACTGAGAGTGGTCTACTGTTTACGATCACCATAGCTTCATAAAAGAATGTATGCAGTGATGCATCGTCCAGTCTGCCGCGAGAGAGTTGAGCAAAGAACATTCCTCACTGTTCTGATTTGTCTCTCCCATACCCCACCAGCATGACTTGAATGGGGTGCATTTAGGACAAAATCGCACTGCTTTTCAGCTAAGAACACTGTCAGTCGATCGGCATCAATCTCCTTGAGAGCATTTTTCAGCTAATTCTTAGCTCCTACAAAGTTGGTGCCTTGGTCACATTTGATTTGGCGCCCTGCTCCCCGCAATGCAAAGAAACAGTGCAAGCCACTGATGAAAGCATCTGTAGACATGTCATCTAGCATTTCTATATGAATAGCTCTGGAGATGAAACATGTGAAGAGAAGGCCGTACCTTTAATGATCCTTCTGAACCTGTTTAGTGACAAAGGGACCAAAGCAGTCCATACCACAGTATGTGAACGGTGGGGATGGATTTGTATGCTCTGAAGGGAGGTTGGCCATTCTTTGTTCTTCTGTGGGTCTCCGGAGCTTTCGATATGTCACACAGTGATGCACATGGGATGCTACTGCTCTGCTCATTCCTCGAATCCAGTAGCCTTGTGATCTGATCTCATTAATTGTGAGACCCTTTCCTTGGTGTTTGACATTCTCATGACATTGAGAGATGATCATCTTTGTTATGTGGTGATCTTTAGGAATGGTCACTGGGTGTTTGACTGAGCTGGGTAAGGACGCATTGCAAAGCCTTCCTCCCACCTTGAGAACTCCTCCTTGATCTAGGAAGGCATCAAGATGATACAGCCTGCTGCTAGGTGGACCGGAAAAAAGTAAAAGTAAGTGGAATATATACATACAAATAAACATTAAAACATCAATAACAATGTTTTGTTCAGAGTTTGTTCTTAACCCCAGTATTCAAATGTTTTTACAGATCACTTCAGAATATTGCAATGCAGAGGTCAGTCATCCTGTAAAGGGAAAGGGAAGTGGCGTGTGGCCAACTGTGGCCAACGGAATTGAATTTAACCCATCCAAGTGTACACACAGTAGTGAACACCTGGAGCAGTGGGCAACCAATACTGCGGCGCCCGGGGAGCAGTTGGGGTTTGGTGCCTTGAGGGTGGTTATTCACTCCCCTACCTACAATCCCTGCCGGACCTGAGACTCAAACCCACGACCTTCGGGTTACAAGTCCGACTCTCTATCCATTAGGCCACGACTGCCCCAACTGTATAGTGCACTTTTGTGTTTGTGTGTTTATGTGTATGTATGTATGTGTTTATCCGTTGATTTGGATGAGGTGTCAGAACGGGAACATGAGAATTAGACAAGTCTGATTTAATAACTGGGCAAGGTCAAGAAGAAGAGGACTAAAAGTGTTTAATGGATGAGTTGTGTTTATCAGTGCTTCTGGAGAATTTTCAGCTGATGTTTTGTTTTTGGGGAGGTAGGATATGTCCTGATACCTCTGCTTAGAGATCAGCGCTCAATCAGCCTTTTTAGCTACAGTACATGTACTGTACATGTATAAAAAAAAAAAAAAAAAGGATAATTAAGTGCTTGTGAACTGGACCGGTTACACCCCCACCTCTTTCATGGGAATATGCAGATATATTAAACTGTACCAGCTTGTATCTAGAAAATACCACACATATTTTGTCATAACCATTAGCTAAGATATTACATTTGGAGCCAATTAAATGTTACTGGTAAAGCTTAGTGTTCTGAGCTAAATGCTTCATCATAATTGTCTTTAAGGACAAATCCAGTCTTTGATCTGATGCTAGAATAGCTTTGGCCATAAGTTACTGTGCTATAAATAAGGGTGTAGTACTCTATAGGTCCCTATATCTAGAGTGCGCTTGTTTTGCTACTGATCCCCTAATAGAATTTCTCTTGGAAATTTAGCGGAGGCTTTCAGTTTTCGGGAACTATTAACCAACAGCAGCGCTCGTATGGATCAACAGGAGGAGAACATGTTGAACACCGGACGAGCCATGCAGGCGTTAGTAACGCAGGTGTCCGAGCTCACCACCCAGGTGCAACTGTTAAGATCACCCGCTGTGCCACCCCCCACCACCGACTCTCCCAGTTCCCGTGAACCACAACACTCAGCACGAACCTAGACTCCCTACACCGGAGACACTAACCTCTGCAGAGCGTTCCTGACTAAATATTCTCTGTTTTTCTCTCTCCAGACACAGACTTTCGCCACGGAGGCATCGAAAGTGGCCTTAGTGCTGACGTTGCTGTCGGGGAAGGCAGCATTGTGGGGAACGGCAGTGTGGGAGAATTGCCATCCATGTTGTTCCTCGTTCCGCTCACTTTCCCAGGAGATGAAGAGGGTTTTTGATTGCGCGCTGGTCGAGCGTGAGGCGGCACGCATGCTAGTCGATCTCCACCAGGGGGAGCGATCCATTTCCGACTGTTCCATTCAGTTCCGGACCCTGGCGGTGGAGAGTGAGTGGAATGATAAGGCGCAGTGGGATATGTTCCTGCATGGGCTGGCTGACCGTATCCAACGGGAGATTTACACAGTGGAACTACGCACTGGATTGGACGAGCTTGTGTACATAGCCTTACGAGTGGATGCGTGTCTTCAGCAACGCGGTCTGCGAGGTCGACGCAAGTTTACACCAGAATATCCTTCCCTCGACACGGTCGATACGGTCAGCCACTCGCCAGATGGCGAAGCCATGCAGGTGGGTAGAGCTCGACTTTCCCAGGAGGAGAGAGACCGCCAGAGGATGATGGGTTTGTGTTTATACTGCTGAGCGGCTGGCCATTTCCTGACGAACTGCCCAGTAAAAGGTCTCTTAATAAAGCATCATCTACCACCCTCCTCCCGGTGAGGATGCAATGGGCAGAGGATGCAATTCTTCACCAAATTAGGTTTAAGAAACGCCTATCATTTGGTCCGCATAAGAGAGGGGGATGAGTGGAAGACCGCGTTTAATACCCCCAGAGGGCACTTTGAATATTTGGTTATGCCGTTTGGGCTTTCTAACTCCCCCGCGGTCTTCCAGGCACTTGTTAATGACGTGTTGAGAGATATGGTAGATCAGTTCATATATGTCTACCTGGATGACATATTGATTTTTTTCTTCTTCTCTCCAGGAACACTGTGGTAGATTGGCCAAACCTTGATTCCCGCAAGGCCCTGCAGAGGTTTCTTGGGTTCGCTAATTTTTACCAGTGTTTTATTCGCAATTTCAACCAACTAGTCTCTCCTCTGACTGCCTTGACCTCCATCAAGACGGCGTTCAGGTGGTCGCATGCAGCCGAGGCTGCATTTACCAAACTAAGCAGCCGCTTCGTTTCGGCTCCCATTCTCCGGGCCCCTGATCCCACACGCCAGTTAGTGGTGGAGGTTGACGCATCAGAGGTGGGGGTTGGTGCAGTGTTATCCCAGCGTGCCACCTCGGACGACAAGATGCATCCCTGCGCGTTTTTTTCCCACCGTTTGTCCACTGCCGAACGCAATTACGACATCGGTAACAGAGAGTTGCAAGCCGTCAAGCTAGCGTTGGAGGAATGGCGTCATTGGTTAGAGGGTTCGGGGGTTCCTTTTGTTGTCTGGACGGACCATAAGAATCTCGAATATATTCAGTCCGCTAAACGTGTTAACTCCAGGCAGGCTCGTTGGGCACTATTTTTCGGACGTTTTGATTTTTCTAAGAATGTCAAACCTGACGCGTTGTCATTATTCGGACCGCCCGGTGTCTCCCGAGTGCATTGTACCCGAGAGATTGGTTGTCTCTGCAGTCACTTGGGAGATCGAATTGAAGGTCCGCAAGGGCTTAGAAGGGGTAACGCCTCCGCCCAGATGTCCAGCGAGCCGGTTGTTTGTGCTGGAGAGGTTACGGTCCAAAGTTATCCGACGGGGTCATTGTTCCAACGTGGCTTGTCATCCAGGAATCGGTCGCACCATTTTTCTGGTAAAACAACGTTTCTTGTGGCGTGCCATGGCTCGTGACATGCGAGAGTTTGTTTTGGCCTGCTCAGTCTGCGCTCGGGATAAGACTTCCAATCGACCTCCAGATGGGTTATTTCAGCCACTGTCAGTCCCTTCGAGACCCTGGTCCCATATCGCACTAGATTTCGTAACTGCCCTCCCGCTCTCCCTGGGCAATGCGGTAGTCTTAACCGTAGTGGACCGGTTCTCGAAGGCGGCTCATTTTATTCCCTTGCCCAAATGCCTTCAGCCAAGGAGACAGCGGTTACTGTAGTAAATCACGTTTTTCGCATTCAGGGCCTCCCGGTAGACGTGGCTTCCGACAGGGGTCCCCAATTTGTGTCCAAATTTTGGAGAGAGTTTTGTCATTTACTGGGGGAGACTGTTAGTTTGTCTTCAGGGTTTCACCCTCAGACCAACGGTCAAACTGAGCGGGCCAACCAGGATCTCGAGAGGGTATTGCGATGTTTGGTCACTCAGAATCCCACTTCCTGGTGTCAGCAACTATCATGGGTCGAGTACGCACATAACTCATTACCGGTGTCATCCACGGGCCTCTCGCCGTTTGAATGTAGTTTAGGTTACCAGCCACCTCTATTTCCTAGTATGGAATCCGAAGTCACGGTCCCCTCTGCTCACGCCTTCATCCAGAGGTGTCACCATACCTGGACGAGAGCTCAAGAGACTCTCCTCCGGGTGAGGGCGCGCAACAAGGCTAAGGCTGATCGCCACCGGTCAAAGCCTCCCGTCTACGTCGTTGGTCAAAAGGTGTGGCTTTCTACCAAGAACATTCCTCTCCGAACCGTGTGTAATAAGTTGGCTCCTAAATTTATTGGCCCATTTCCTGTCACTAAGAAGATTAGTCCAGTGACAGTCTGCCTCAAACTCCCTCCTGCATACAGGAGAATTTATCCCGTATTTCATGTGTCCAAAATCAAATCCAATTTTCATTCTCGCCTTAATCCGCCTACTCTGGTTCCTCCCCCGCCGCGACTCGTAGATGGGGAACCTACTTATTCGGTCAATCGTATTCTGGACTCGAGACGGAGGGGACGAGGATTCCAATACTTGGTGGACTGGGAAGGTTACGGTCCAGAGGAGAGAAGTTGGGTTCCGGCTAGGGATATATTGGATCACTCCCTTATTGATGATTACAATCAACGGGTAAGATCGGCTGGGAGTGTATGTGCATCAAATGCACATACATGACCAATTAATGCAGGAGTGTATCACTTTAAACTCTGTGCGAAATTACTTACTACACTTAGTTTTAGTGGATTAACACATGAATTGTTAGCGACACACTCCGTGTCATCATTTCTGTCTCTCCACAGTCTTCTTCTTCATCCCTCCCTGCGTCTCCTCCCACCCCTTTGACCAATCACATCACTCTCCTATCCAAACTGACATGTGAAGCACCCAGAGTCCAAATAACCTTCACACACTTTTAATAATATGAAGCAGACATTTCAATACACATGAGAAGTACTCTTACACAGTATATAATAACTATTTAAAGGGGTCATGAACTGAGAAATCAAAATTCCCTTGATCTTTTGACATTATAAAAGGCCATTATACTAAAAACATACTGTAAGTTTCAGAACTCAACACTTTCTTGTTAGTCTAAAAACAGCTTATACTGAAGCCAATCTGCCAAAATGACATGATGAGCTTGTGGAATGGAATGTACGACTGATGTAATAGTGTGGATAAGCACCGCCTCCACAGATCATCAATGCCTGCTTCTACATCGCTGCCTGTTTAGTCCAGCCCACTGATTCTATATCTCTGCCTGTTAGCCCCGCCCATCGATTCTATATCTCTGCCCGTTAGCCCCACCCACCGGATTCTACATTGCTGTTTTTATTACATGATCACTATTGCTTTGCCTTTTAAACAGATCGTACTTATTCGTTTTTAACCTAAATCACAGCAGCGTCGATGGTTGCGTTCCACTCCACTTTAGACACGCACTCGCGAACTTCCCTAAGCACTTCCCCTCGGGGGAATCCCTGCTGCCATTTTTAAGTGCATTCCACTTTGTGAAGTTAACGAGGAAAGTTTATATGGATAGACCCTAGTAATGTGCACTCATGCAACATAATCCGATTAAATGAGACGGAGGGAAGTTAGCGAGTGAAGGGCATAAAAAAACGGACTGGAATGCAGCCCATCTGTGAGGAATGGATGTACGCTGCCAAACTTACACAACTGTTAGCCACTCATAGCAGTGGTTGAAGAATGGAGGATTTCAATATAAGCCAAGAGGAGACTGGTTTTCCTTTGGTAAAGTAAGGAAATTTTACTTCCTTTGCTCCTGTAAACAAACTCGTGAGACTAACATATCTCAGAGGAGCGACAGATACGTCCTACGTCATCCACTGGAACAGTTTCCACGTACGACAGATAGCGGAAGTGAGAGAAAAGTGTTTGTTACGTTTGAAATATGGATATTTTTCTTACAAAAACGCATTGATTAAATACATTCCAAGTTCCTGTGGTGCAAACATGCCAAAAAGCAGAAACTTCCACCAATATTTCTAGGAGCTATGAAAGGTTCCTGTGGTTTCCTCTGGTGCAAAACCGCATATAGGTACCCAAAGGATAAAATTTAACTTTCTTTCTTTCTTTCTCTCTTTTTTTTTTTTTTTTTTTTTTTTTTTTATAGTTATTGATCTATTGGTCTCATTGGTCCAGAGAATTGTGCTGCAGTGGTTTTATTGAGGTTGAGGAAAAAACCTGCAGCCTATTTAACTCTTTGATCTTCTGCTATTGAATATCAAATGATCAGTTGTAAATCCAATCAGGTTCATCTGTCTGTCTGTCTGGCTTAGTAGCAGTGTTGATGGGGTTTGAAACGAAGGTCTCAGTACTGTTTCATTTAGTATATATGCATTATGCTGAAAGATCTTGACTTGACTTTGGCTTGTTCTTAATATCTTAGTAATTTCCCAATAAATATGATTAATAAACTGCCCTTGCCTTTGCACCAATATATATAGCCTTCACTTTTCCTCACTTAAAAGTAATCACTTTTGCTGGTTTAATTTTTAAGAATGGTCAATACGAGATTGTTTTGAATACATTTTGATTCATTCTCCTTTCACTTTCCATTTCCTTGAAATCTTTGCAGTTATTCAATGTTACTCCTCCTCCCCCCCTCCCCACAGTTATGCAGGTTTAAACTGGAAAATGGTTGTTTGAAGTACACTGAGTGATTGAAGGAATAAAAGGGCTGACTTAATGGAAATATTTGTTCATGATATCAGCTCTGCAGAGGAAAGCTAGGCTAGTCATTTAAACATTTTAGTTCAATTAATGCAACAAATTAATATTGATTCTGAATTATTTGTCATAAAGCCTGCATTTAGGAAATAACAATGATTACAGTAGGTAATATTGGTACAGGAAATTTGCAAACTGTGTGTGGTTTACACACTATATACTGTAAGCATAGAGTAAGCAGTGTGATAATGTGGTGATGCTATTTCAAACAGCCAGTAAGACTCCATTGTGCTATAATAAAGCATCTGCTTCCACTGAAGATACATAGTGCACGGAATAGAGTTCAGTTTTGACAGTCAGAAAGAAACCCCAAAAACGAAGCTGGACAGCTTCTCTCTGAGTTACCCAAAAGCAGCTGACGATCACTGAAAACATGCTACAAACACATATGTGATTCAGTCATTCAGTTGAGTCTCTTTTTAAAAGCTAACTGAAACCACATGAGAAGTGGCCTACGGCTGGCTCAATGGTAAATTCGGATGTTGGAGATGATGAAAAAAAATTCTGTTCAAAATACATTTTGTTACAAATATTCCTTTCTTATGGTTATTTGATGTGAACAAAACATACCTTTTCATAGAAAGGTCAAAATATGTGAAAAGCATATTTTAAAAAATCTTAATAATCTAACAGTTAATTTTGTAAGCTGTGTTTTGAGTTTGTCAATCTGTTACCTTGCCTTACAATTCTCTCTTTTCATTTCAAAACATTAAATAATTTACCTTGAACACAGAATCTGTCCAGATGAGTTTTTATTGTGTGGCATGGCACAAAGTACAGGATATAGGCTGCTTAGTCATAAAAACATTAACAAGGTGAAAGTGAAAGTTGGACCTGAGGTATAAATAGAGATGCTGTCACAGCCTGCCTGCACATCCCAAAGAGAAGAACACTACATCTGACTGGTTATTACTCTGTATTGAGTTGAAGTCATCTTATTTTTAATTTACTGTCTAGTGTGGAATTTTCAAAATTCATAAAGAGAAAAGAAAACAGAGAATCAGATCACAATGGGAGCATCAGAATCAACACCCGAGCCATCACCAACACCCAAGCCTGAAATACCATCACCGGGTAAGTATAATTTTAGAGTGGCTGTATTGTTTTTACATGTAGCCTATGCCAGCTTGATAAGACTTAAGCCCTATTCGGACGGGACTAGTTTTCTAAACTACGTTTAAGTTTCGATTCTTATGACCTGACGTCTGTGATTTTCATGTACCACCAATTCGGACGGGACTAACATCTCTGTGTTTATTACAGAGGTGGGGGGCTGTTTTGGACATCTGGGTGTTTCAGAGATCACGCGCTCTGTATTGCGTATCATTCGGATTGATTACCATAATCACACAAATACCATGGTGAAGCTAGTATAGCAAAACCATGTTAATGTGTGGTTACTTTCGTTTTACTTTAGTTATTTATTTGTTGTAAACCCGTGTTTAATTTTCATAAAGGTACATGTAATTAAAACATTATGTAATTGAGTGCAGAAATGAACGCGAATAATTCTGCCTGACGCTGATTAAAATAGCCAGTCTTAACAGTGATCTGAACGCGATCTGGCTCTTGATTTTATTAGTCTTTTTTATCATTATTTATTTATTTGCAAATATATCAAACATGGGCGTGGTAAGAGTGTCTACGGTCATTCACTTTAGCCAAAACACACGTTGTGAAAAAAAATAAAAAATCACCAGCAATCACAGACATCGCATTCGGACGGGATCAGTTTTCTCAGAGGATCACTGAGTTTGCTGAAAACAGTAGGTATTACTCTGGAATTATTACAGAGGTCGTGTGAGAAAAACACAGACGTGGCAGATTCGCAGGGGCGTAGATTACGCGGGGGACGTGTCCCCCCCCCCCCCCCACTTTTTATAAAAACTAAATTCGTCCCCCGCACTTTTTCATCGGACAGTTGTGTTCTCGACATGTTGAGGTTTTAATGGAGCAATGTATATAAATGCAGAATGATTTAAAATTCAAAGAGACAAGATATACATGACGTTTACGTTTCCATGGCAATCAGTCACTCAGTTTGTGACGTCACGACATGCCCAGGCTCGCGCCCGCGGTCCCGCGCTGTATCCATCATTGATTAGAGGTCGAGATGAGTTCAAAGCAAGAAACTCTTCACTCCTTTTTTACGAAGAAGTCAAGCAGCGTAAGTTGGCATGTGGGATCCGAATAGTGTTGCACGGTGTTGAGTGACTCTGCCTATTGCTCTTGTTGAATAATTAGCAAGTTTGATGTTCATTATATGGAGAAATAGAAAAGCTGCCTGGACAAACATGCACTTATTTATTTTCAGTGTATTTTTCCGTAACTCTTTTGTAACGTCTTTTATTTTAACACGTATGTATGTTATCAGAACCCTTCAAATAAGAATAAAGATCATGTTGAACTGAGATTTTACAGCGTTTGCAGCATTGTGACACTCTGCCAATTCTACATGATGTATTTCAATCAAGTATAGCACTGATCTGATACAGGACCGATCTTCATTTAGGGCTGCTCTGGCATTATTGCACTAATTTGACGTTTTTATGTGTTGTCAAGAATGAACAAGAAACAGTCAGCCTAGGTTTGTTAGAGCAGAATCAGGACGACACACAAGAAAAACACATTTCACAGCTGAGAAGAACTGATAGATTGGCTTTTAACACCTGGCTGTTTTTATATTATATAAAATATATTAATACACAAGCGTTTGTAGGATTATATATGGACCAATCATAAAAAACACATAATTAGTCAAATATAGAAAAATAAAAAATAACATTAGTATGATGAACAACTTCTCAGCTATCATTTTTAACTACAGTAGGTCATTATTAGATTGCATATTGGTTCTTCATTAGTACTTAAGCACATATTAATTCTGTATTCTTCATGATCATATTCTGCATCCCATAATCCTAAACTTAACAACTACAACGACTACCTTACAAGCTATTAATAAGCAGTAAATGAAGAGTTTATTGAGGCAAAAGTCATAGTTAATAGTGAATGTGTTTATCATTCTAAAGTGTTAAAAATAATGTAGGATACAAATGATTGGTTATTGTCCAGCAGTGTACTTAATGTGTTATGTTCTTCTGTATGTCACTATTCCCTGTATGTACATGTTTCAAACACTACTTTATTTGCTGTAGACAGAGGCAGAAGTGAATACAGAGTTGAGAGTGAATGAGTTTCAGTGAGGCTTCAGAGGTAAAGATTATTTACAGCATTGTCTATGATAAGATATGTCTTTTAACATAGACTAATCAGACTAATGTATAATAGAACAGAATAAAGATGTGAATGTGCAAGTATCCATTACTGTGTGCCATGTACTCTACATACAACACTCACAAAATACAATCTGAAATATGTAAACAATAGTACCCTTATAAGGACATCTTTGTAACTTATACTCAAAAAGGTGCACATTAGTACATTAGAGTACCAATATGTACCGTAATGTACAACTATGAAACGTTTTGGGGTAAATAAGGTACAAAGATGTGCTTTTAATGGTACTGTCCCAGTGACAAGCTGTTGTATTTCTTTCTTTTTCTTTTTTCTCTCTTTCTTTCCTTCTGTTTTATAATCATATACAACAATATAATCATAAAGCATATTAAGCAAAAAGGTATGATTAAAAATAAAACCTGTCAATTAGACAAGGGTTAACTGAAAAACAAGAACAGGTATATCACTAGACCCCCCCCCCCCCCCCCCCACTTTTGAAGTGATGGCTACGCCCCTGTGGATTCGGACGAGATTCAAATCAGCAAGTACGTCTGTGAAACACACAGTTCTCTAACGACCCTCTGTAAAACCGTCCGAATAGGGCTTTACATATAATAAATAGAATAAAGTTCATGCGCATTTGGCGTGCTGTCTGAGGGGAGGGCTCTGAGCTCGGAATTTTGGCCCAAACCCAGAGTACCCCCCCTACAGGATAGGACAGGAATAGTTGTAAGAGCAGAGAAGGGGTGGCGGAGGGATGCTGGAAACTGCCAATAAACAGAGGCAAGTCTGCTGTGTATATATACACTCCTCTTATCTTGTTATCTGGGTTGATTACTGATCGTTCTCCTCGTGTTAATTAGGTTCATTATCTGAACGTGCTCCTCCCGAACTTTCTTAATAAAACATCATTTTGTGAGAGTTAATGCTGGACATGTGAAATAGCAACTGTGGGATTTTCTATTGCTATTCTAAAACGACAGGGTGATCACTTGTAAGATGTTGTAAGACACTGAAACACAAATGTGCAAGCTGCATTTGCATTTGAATTATGGCAACAATTGCAAATAAATGTACTGGGCAACGCTGATGAAATGATGCTACCCCCTCATGATGCTCTGCTCAGCTCACGTGATCTGATAATAATAGCTTTGTAGGACTTTCATTTATTTGGATAATTTAAAAAAAAACAAAAAAAAAAAACTGGTAAATCTGATTATTTTGCATTTAACTGAATACAATAATATTTAATATTAATATATATTCTGTCAAATTTCATTGTTTTACTTTTAATAAAAGTGTGGTTATTTTATTGGCTTGTATTTTCTAGATTCAGTATCATTAAAATTATTGAGTTAAATTAAAAAGTCTTAAAAATGTTTTATATTATTTAATTTAAAAAAAGAAAAAAAACATGTTATTGAAAAGCATTTTCGATTTCAGTTTCAGTTTTTGGCCAAGTGCATCCAGAATTTTCGGTGTCGGCCCACAATTTTCAATTCGGTGCATCCCTAACAGTGTTGGGTGTAACGCGTTACAAAGTAACGCATTACTGTAATTAAATTACTTATCCACTGAAAAAGTAAAGTAAGGGATTACTGTTCATTTTTGGTAATTTAATTACAGTTACTGATAAAGTACTTGCGTTACATACAGTAAATAATTTCAACAGTTCTAAAAGCAATATTGAATTTGAAATCTAAATTTACGTCTAAAGATATTGAATGCAGCGGCTTTAACCCTCCGCGTGCGGGTGCGTTCACTTTCAGATTTTCCTGATTCACAGAGAAACCTTAAATACTCAAATCAGGGCCGGCACCAAGAGGGGGCATTCGCGGGCAGAGTTACGGTGCCCCCACTTTCCATCCTCTCCCCTTCTTGCTGAACGTGATCGTTTCGAAAGCGAAAGTGAAACCGGTAAAACAGCGCACATAAGAAAGCGATTGCACGCTTTAGCGAGCGTCAGAAACTGCACGCAATCACAGATTGCACGCTTCCCATCCCATACCACCCCGAACCCCCCTCCCCAAATTCAAATGCCTCTCTGATGGAGGTGCCCTGGCGCCGGCTCTGACTCAGATACATATAAGACTAAAATCAATAGAATCTAAAAATCTTGAAGTGTCTACTTGACACTTGAACGAATTCAAATGAAAAACTAATGTTTCTGATTATGCAATCCGTATGAAACTAAAGCAAGGCACAGTCTTTCCCGTGTCTGAGCTCATTATATGCAGTCACCTGCGCGCATATGCCCTCACCTAGATACAAAAAAAAATGTAAAATATTAAGAAAAAAAAAAAATCATCTAATATTCATCATTTTTGAAAGACCTGCTATGAGAAATTTACCTCATAAGAACAGCGCGATCTGACATTATGCAGCAGAGAAGATCATTTCTGTAATTTATTCTTTCCTACATTAGTTAATGTGTTATTTTGACATAAACCTGTACAGATTTTACTAGTTGGGCTTTTCCTGAACCTCTTGCCAAACTGAAATGTATTGTTTAACTTTTAAGCCTTTTTGTTATTCAGATATTTTGCAGAGTATTTCTATTTGTTAACCAAAGGTGGTTACATTTTTTTCATAAAAATGTTTAAGTATTACAGTTGTTTTAAAGCTAAAAGGCTAAACTATTCTATGTTTGACTCGAATTGAAAGAATATAGAGTTTAATTTCTATTAAGGTTTATAGGGATTTTAAGATGTAGCCTAATTAGTGATGTGAATAATTAAGTTACTTATTGAGTAACTAAGTTACTTTTCAGATAGAGTAATTAGTAAAGTAATTTAAATACAATATTGATGAAGTAATTAGTAACTGTAATTAATTACTTTTTGAAAGTAACTTACCCAACACTGATCCCTAATATATATATTAAATAGATTAGAAAATAATTAGTAGTTTCAGGTTAAAACATGAAATGATTAAGTAAATTTTAAATTTTAAAGCTCACCTCAGACTTTATAATATGTATATGTAATATGTAATCCTTTAATTATTGAAAATAATAGCAAAAAACTACTTGAAATTTCGAACTTCGCTTTTAAATGAGCTTAATGGAATACTTGTTTATCAATGCTCTTTTTGTACCAGCACACGTCACGTTTCATCTGTTTAGTCAGTTCTTGGTATTGCGTTTCTTTGCTTGTTTTGTCCCTCTTCATTTGTTTCCTTGCTTAATTAAATAATTAGTCTCACCAGTTCCTTGTTTTACCCCTCATTTTGTTGTGTATTTATAGCCCTGTGTTTCAGTTCTTGGTTGTCAGTTGTATTTGTTTTGATGATTTGTAAAACTGCATTGCAGAAAAGGATCCTTACCTCGCCAGTCTTTTGTGCGTGGTGTCTGTGATGAACCACTTTTGTCATAATTTACTTTTTTTTGTAAATTATGACAAACACACAACATGCTTTAATGAACTCTAAGACTGGTCAGTATCTAACCTAAGACTATAATTTTGAAAGAAGACACACAAGACACCTCTCTCACGCAAGCGGTGTGAGAGAGGACGGAAGCGCGGTAAGCGCGGAGGTATACGAGCTAGGCTAAGAGCTAACCCCTCAAGACCGGCTCTTCCAACACTCATGCTCTCAAACGTCCGCTCTCTGGAAAACAAACTGGACTTAATTCAACTCAGTCGATCTACACAGCATGAGGCAAGGGACTGTTGCGTGTTTGTTTTCACCGAAACATGGCTAAACGACAACATCCCGGACTCCGCCATTCAGCAGCACGGGCTAACCAGCTACCGAGCGGATAGAGATTCATCATTGTCTGGTAAGACCCGCGGAGGTGGCTTGTGTGTGTATATCAACAAAGACTGGTGTAACAATGCTGCGATATTATCAAAACACTGTTCATCGCTGGTGGAGTTTATGGTTGTGAAGTGTCGACCGTTCTATCTGCCGCGGGAGTTCACGGCCATTGTTATCATTGCGGTTTACATCCCCCCGTGTGCAAACGCTAAGGACGCGCTTCGTGAACTGTATAGCGCCATCAGTGAACAACAAACAAAAAACCCTGACGGCTTTTTCATCATAGCCGGTGACTTCAACCACGCAAACTTAAAGACAGTTTTGCCAAAGTTCTACCAACATGTGAACTTTGCAACAAGGGGAAACAACACACTGGACTTTGTTTACACAACAGTTAAGAACGCTTACAAGGCTGAACCCCGCCCCCACCTCGGGTACTCCGACCACATCACTGTTATGCTAATCCCAGCATATAGACCACTTCTCAAACTCACCAAACTGGTTGAAAAGCAGATCACAGTATGGCCAGACAATGCCACCCCAGCACTGCAGGACTGCTTCCAGGACACAGACTGGAATATGTTTTAAGAGGCAGCCACCTACCTTTTCAACCACACAGACCTGAATGAGTACACTGAAACTGTGACTGCTTACATCAAAAAGTGCACTGATGATGTGACAGTCACCAAGACCATCACCACACGTGCCAACCAGAAGCCATGGATGACAGCAGAGGCTCGTGGGCTGCTAAAGACCCGAGATGAAGCATTCAGATCAGGAGATAAAGCAGCCCTCAAAACAGCAAGAGCCAATCTGTCCTGTGGCATCAAAAAAGCTAAACGGTCATATGCCCAAAAAATCAACAACCACTTCACAGACAGCAGAGACACACGGAGCCTGTGGCAAGCCATTCAGACCATCACTGACTACAAGCCCCCGCCACAGGCCTGTGATGAGGACACATCCCTCCCCGATGCACTCAACCACTTTTATTCACGGTTTGAAATGCAGAATGACACACCTGCACAAAAACTGCCCATACCTCCCAATGACCGGGCGCTCTGTCTGTCTCCAGCCGACGTAAGGAAGACCCTATCTAGGATTAACCCACGCAAGGCTGCGGGTCCTGACAACATGCCTGGCCGTGTTCTGAGAGACTGTGCTGCACAGCTGACAGATGTCCTAACAGATATCTTCAACACCTCGCTGAGTCAGGCAGTCGTCCCCACGTGTTTCAAATCCACAACAATCATACCGGTACCAAAGAAATCACCTGTGTCCTGTCTCAATGACTACCGTCCCATAGCACTGACTCCAATCATGATGAAGTGCTTTGAGAGGCTAGTCATGCATAACATCAAAACCAGCCTCCCCAACACACTCGACCCGCTCCAGTTTGCATACCGTCCAAACCGCTCTACGGACGATGCAATTTCCTCCACCCTCCACCTGGCTCTTACCCACCTAGAAAATAAAGACTCCTATGTTAGAATGCTGTTCATTGACTTCAGCTCGGCATTCAACACAATAATCCCACAACAGCTCATAAATAAGCTAAACCTGCTGGGCCTTAACAATTCCCTCTGTAACTGGATCCTGGACTTTCTAACTGGAAGACCTCAGTCAGTCCGTGTCGGCAACAACACCTCGAGCAGGTGCCCCACAAGGCTGTGTGCTCAGCCCGCTGCTCTTCACACTGCTGACCCACGACTGCACTGCCAAGTTCAGCTCCAACCACATCATCAAGTTTGCTGATGACACAACAGTGGTAGGTCTCATCAGCAACAACGATGAAACGCACTACAGAGAGGAAGTGGCACAGCTGGCTGAATGGTGTGGCACAAACAATCTGTCCCTCAATGTGGAGAAGACAAAGGAGGTTGTGATGGACTTCAGGAGAAACTCCGTTGACCACCCCCCACTGACCATCGACAGCTCGACTGTGGAGAGAGTCAGCAGCACCAAATTCCTGGGGGTGCACATCACAGAGGATCTCACCTGGACCACCAACACCATGTCACTCTCCAAAAAGGCACAACAGCGCCTACACTTTCTCCGCCGGCTGAAAAGAGCAAGTCTCCCTCCACCCATCCTCACCACATTCTACAGAGGCACCATTGAGAGTGTGCTGACCAGCTGCATCACTGTCTGGTACGGGAACTGCAGTGCTGCTGACCGCAAGACCCTCCAGCGGACAGTGAACACAGCTGCAAAGATCATCGGTGCCCCTCTCCCCTCCATCCTGGACATCTTCCTTACACGATGCTCCAGCAAAACCAACAGCATCGTGAAGGACCCCACCCATCTCTCCCACAGTCTCTTCCAGCTCCTACCATCAGGAAGACGGTACCGGAGCATCAGAGCCCGCTCCGCCAGACTGCTCAACAGCTTTTTCCCCCAGGCTGTGAGAGCCCTGAACTCAAACCCCCCGCCCCCCTCTGAAACCCCATGCAAACCCCTACCTCCTGAACATGGACCACCCCCCACCCCAAACCTTACCACACCAAAGAAAAACTGTATGGAACTTTAATTATTTTTTTTAAATTTATTTTATTCTTATTTTTCTTTACACTATGGACACTCTCCTCTATGTGCACTATGGACACTTTACACTATGGACACTCACACTTTACACTATGTGCACTATGGACACTTACACTTTACACTATGTGCACTATGGACACTTACACACACTGCTGCGTGTGCACAATCTCACAAAGGACTCATCCTGCACTGTTCCCCAACCAGCTGCTGACTCAAATGTCTCTCTTTGCACATGTACAGTATTTGTGAAGCATTCGTATAGTTTGTATTTTTTATCTTCTATTTTTTAGTTTGTATAGGGTAATATTTATGTGAAGCATTCGTATAGTTGTATTTTTTATCCTTCATTCTTTTAGTTTGTATAGGGTAAATACTTATATATAGTATACTTATAGTTAAATCTGTTAGTAGTGTATAGGTTTATAGTGTTTTTAACTTCATTGTTGTATGTCTGTATTTATGTAGCACCGTGGTCCTGCGAGACACGACATTTCGTTCCACTGCATGTCCCCACATGTAGCGGAATGACAATAAACCTCAACTTGAACTTGAACTTGAACTACATCAGACTTTGTCAAAACACTTGATTTTCGGTTTGAGTGAATAATGGATGGATTTTCCATTTCATATCTATCTTTTATTTAGCTGTAATCATGTAATCATAAATTATTTCCATCTCTATTAACAGAATTTGATGAAGCATGGAGGGAAACACCCTGGGAGTAAGTAGAAAATAATTCTTATTTAAAAAAGAAAAATGATCTATTTGTACAAGCAAAAGTGTGTATCTTCAAAATTGATTGTAACAAAGATGCCTTTTTCAACAGCAAGAAAGAACATTTGGAGAAGAACCTCAGGGAGCTTAAGCTGAGCGATTCAAATGTTAAGCACATCAGGATCTTGCTAGCTGGAGCAGTTGGAGCAGGAAAGTCCAGCTTCATCAACTCAGTCAATAGTGCTTTTCAGGGAAGAATCACAACAGAAGCCCTTGCTGATTCTGTGTCTGGCACTACTTTTACAAAAACAGTAAGTATATGAACCCATTTGTTTTGTTTTTTTCATTTAAAATAAAATAGTTTACTAAACTATGCAAGCTACACACTCTACAAAGAAACATCTGAACCAAATGAACCTATTGAGGCAATACAATTGTATGACATTGCTGTCACAGTTAAATTATATATATATGTGAAAAAGTGTTGGCTCCCGTCCTGATTTTATTTTATTTTTTTAATGAAGGGTTTTTTTATAAGTTTTTTTCTCTAGCCACACCCAGGCCTGATTACTGCCACACCTGTTCACAATCAAGAAATCACTTAAATAGGACCTGCCTGACAAAGTGAAGTAGACCAAAAGATCCTCAAAAGCTACACATCATGTTGAGATCCAAAGAAATTCAGGAACAACTGAGAAAGAAAGTAATTGAGGTTATAAAGCCATTTCGACTCCAGCGAATCACAGTGAGATTATCCACAAATGGAGAAAACATGGAACAGTGGTGAACCTTCCCAGGAGTGGCTGGCCGACCAAAATTACCCCAAGAGCGCAGCGACGACTCATCCAAGACCCCACAACAACATCTAAAGAACTGCAGGCCTCACTTGCCTCAGTTAAGGTCAGTGTTCATGACTCCACCATAAGAAAGAGGCTGGGCAAAAATGGCCTGCATGGCAGAGTTCCAAGACGAAAACCACTGCTGAGCAAAAATAACATAAAGGCTTGTCTCAGTTTTGCCAGAAAACATCTTGATGATCCCCAAGACTTTTGGGAAAATACTCTGTGGACTGACCAGACAAAAGTTGAACTTTTTGGAAGGTGTGTGTCCCATTACATCTGGTGTAAAAGTAACACAGCATTTCAGAAAAAGAACATCATACCAACAGTAAAATATGGTGGTGGTAGTGTGATGTCTGGGGCTGTTTTGCTGCTTCAGGACCTGGAAGACTTGCTGTGATAAATGGAACCATGAATTCAGCTGTCTACCAAAAAATCCTGAAGGACAATGTCCCGCCATCTGTTCGTGACCTCAAGCTGAAGCGAACTTGGGTTCTGCAGCAGGACAGTGATCCAAAACACACCAGCAAATCCACCTCTGAATGGCTGAAGAAAAACAAAATGAAGACTTTGGAGTGGCCTAGTCAAATTCCTGACCTGAATCCTATTGAGATGCTGTGGCATGACCTTAAAAAGGCAGTTCATGCTCGAAAACCCTCCAATGTGGCTGAATTACAACAATTCTGCCAAGATGAGTGGGCCAAAATTCCTCCACAGCGCTGTAACAGACTCATTGCAAGTTATCGCAAATGCTTGATTGCAGTTGTTGCTGCTAAGGGTGGCCCAACCAGTTATTAGGTTTAGGGGGCAAGCACTTTTTTCACACAGGGCCATGTGGGTTTGGATTTAGTTTTCCCTCCATAATACAAAACCTTCATTCAAAAACTGCATGTTGTGTTTACTTGTGTTATCTTTGATTAATATTTAAATTTCTTTGATGATCTGAAACATTAAAGTGTGAAAAACATGCAAAAAAAAAAAAAAATCAGGAAGGGGGCCAACATTTTTTCACACCACTGTATATATATATATATATATATATATATACTGTATACCGTGCAAAGTATATGCTGTCAGGCTGTTATCTCAACACTCTTGAACTGCTGCTCAAGCAACCAGATTTTGCAGACCAAAACTGTTCCCTTTTAGTCGGTCACTCCGAGTCACGTCAATGACCGACGAATTGGGATCTCGCCAGAGAGACCAATCCACTTTGAGTGTAACTAAACGAGCCAATGGACATTGGTATGCAGTATTTCGCATCTGCCACACCCCGCAGCACAGATATAAGAGGCAGCAGGTGCACCGTCTTAATTCATCTTTTCACTTCGGAGCCGAGCGGTGGTGCATCACTACTGCTTTCTACTTCGGTGTTGCAGAGAGAATGAGAGTATGGGTGTTATGGCAACAGCAGCGGTGGTCACGGTCTCGTGGCTATCGAGTTCATGCTGACAACCAGGAGTATGCGGTGGCCAGCTCCCCTGCGTGCTTCAGCACTAAAAGAGCATTTCTCTAAAAGAGCAACACAGGTGATTGCATCTTTTTAAAGATGTCTTATCACCCGTGCGTTTCTGGGTGTGGTCATTTCCTGGTGCCTCAGGACGGTCACGATTGCTACCTCACATGTCTGGGCATTCAGCACGCTGAGGAAGCTTTTGTGGATGGTTCATGTTCTTCTTGTGGGGACATGACCATCTCAGAGTTGCATAAAAGACTCCGCTATGTCAAACATGGTGGAGTCCCTCTGCCTCTGCTGCGATCCAGCGTTCGTCCCCGGCAACCCGGGCGGCGCTGCTTCCGTTGGAGTCAGAGGTGATTTGAGGATCACGGTGAGGAGTTCCCCAAGTGGAGCTCCTCACCCTTCAAGCACTCCGCAGCCGGTGGAGCTGCTGAGGGAGCGCGCTGGGCCCTCTGCTGGACGGGGTGCACCACGCGTTTCCTTCGGTGCCCCCTCTAACAACCAGATGTCGATCGCTGCATCGGAGGGCGAGCCCTCTCTCTCCGGGGATGACGACCCGGCTGCGTTGCCCCCTTGGGATGTGTTAGCGTTTTCCGAGCCAGACCCAGAGATAATCCACATGATGTCCAGGAGCGCAATCTCTGGCTGTGTCTAGCTGACATGGGTGACAGGTCTAGGTTGGGCATATCAGTACAAGGTCCTGCCCTTCGGGCTGTCCCTGTTGCCTCGTATCCTCACCAAAGTAGTAGAGGCAGCCCTTCAGATCAGAACGGGGATTCCCTTGAGAGAATGGGGGGTGCACATCCTCAACTATCTTGATGACTGGCTCATACTCGCACAGTCTCGCGATCTTTTGTGCGCACACAGAGACCTGGTGCTCAGACACCTCAGCCAGTTGGGTCTTCGGGTCAACTGGGAAAAGCGCAAACTTGTGCCAACGCAGAGGATCACTTTTCTCGGCATGGAGTTGGATTCAGTCAGCCAAAAAGCACGACACACCCAGGAACATGCTCAGTCGGTGCTAAACTGCCTGAGGCATATGGCGGAAGCTGAAGCAGTAGATACGCTCGGTCTGCTCCATATGAGACTGCTTCAGCACTGGCTCCATGGCCAAATTCCGAGGTGGGCGTAGCGACGCGGTACTCACTGGGATCAGATTTCACCGGCCCGCTGAAGAAACTTCAACCCGTAGACAGATCCCTCGTTCCTTCGGGCAGGAGTGCCCTTGGAGCAGGTATCCAGGCATGCTGTGGTATTCACGGATGCCTCAGCCACCGGCTGGCGTGCCACGTACAACAGGCACGCAGTGTCAGTGTTATGGATGGGTCCCCAGCTGCGTTGGCATATCAATTGCCTCGAGTTGCTGGCAGTACGCCTAGCCCTAAGCCACCTCAGAGGGCTCCTTCGGGGGAGTGACGTTCTGGTCTGCACGGACAACACTGCAACTGTTGCATATATCAACGGCAAGGTGGTTTACACTCCCGTTGAATATCACAATTCGCCTGCCACCTCCTCCTCTGGAGTCAGAAACATCTGAGGTGCCATCCACATCCCAGGAATCTTCAATCGGGCAGCCGACAAGCTGTCTCGAGCATCACTTCCAGGGGAGTGGAGACTCCATCCCCAGATAGTTCAGCTGATTTAGAGGCGGTTTGGAGTTGCTCAGGTAGACCTGTTTGCATCTCCAGAAACCACCCACTGGCATTGGTTCTACTCCCTAACCGAAGCAGCGCTTGGCATGGAAGCACTGTCACACAGCTGGCCCCGGGGGCTGCGCAAATATGCGTTTCCCCAGTGAGCCTACTAGCACACACACTGTGCAACATCAGGGAGGACGAGAAGCAGGTCCTGTTAGTGGCCCCATATTGGCCCAATAGGACCTGATTCCTGGAACTCATGCTCCTCGTGACACCCCCTCCCAGGCCGATTCTTCTGAGGTAGGATCTGCTTTCTCAGAGACGGGGCACCCTCTGGCACCCATGTCCAGACCTGTGGAAACTCCACATGTGGTCCCTGGACGGGAAGCGGAGGTTCTAAGTGACCTACCCCAGGAGGTAGTGCTCACTATCGCTTCAGCACGAGCACCATCCACAAGACGGGCCTATGCTCTGAAGTGGAACCTGTTCGTTGAATGGTGTTACTCTCACCATGAGAACCCCTGGAGATGTTCGATCAGAGCCGTGCATTCTTTCTTGCAACAAGGGTTGGAGCGTAGGCTGTCCCCCTCCACCCTTAAGGTTTACATAGCTGCTATTTCCACCCACCACGACCCCATAGAGGGGAGGTCGGTGGGGAAGCATGATCTGGTCGTCAGTTTCCTTAGGGGGGCCAGGAGGTTAAATTCTCCCAGGCCTCCCTCCCTACCCACTTAGGATTTGACATTGGTGCTAAGAGGCCTTCAAACTGCCCCCTTCGAGCCTTTGCTGTCAGTCGAGTTGAAGTTTCTTTCTATGAAAACCCTACTCCTGACTGCATTCGCCTCGATCAAGAGGGTGGGGGACCTGCAGGCCTTTTCAGTCGATGAATCTTGTCTTGAGTTCAGGCCGGCTGACTCCAGTGCAACACTGAGACCCCGGCCCGGCTACGTGCCCAAGGTTCCTACCACTCCCCTCAGGGACCAGGTGGTGAACCTGCAAGCACTGCCCCTGAAGGAGGCAGACCCAGCCCTAGCTTTGCTCTGTCCTGTACGCACACTGCGACAGTACGTGGATAGAACTCAGAGCCTTAGGACTTCAGAACAGCTCTTTGTCTGTTACGGAGGACAGCAGAAGGAGAAGGCTTTCTCCAAGCAGAGGATGGCCCACTGGATAGTGGATGTCATCACCTTGGCACCCGCTCAGGCTGCGTGCTCACTCCACTAGGGGTGTCGTATCATCCTGGGCGCTGGCTCGTTGTGCCTCGCTAGCAGACATCTGTAGAGCTGCAGGCTGGGCGACTCCTAACATGTTCGCTAGGTTCTATAGCCTGCGTGTCGAACCGGTTTCCTCCTGTGTTCTCACCTCAAACGGGTAGTTGCACTGAGACGCCACATTCTGCCATCTCTAAATGATGCAGCCTAAGCCATCTCAGAGACTTCCATGTGCAATAGGGCCCTACAGGGTTACTTCACATGAGTAAATGTCACTTAACCCCTCTGGGAGGAGGTGACTCTGCAGTGTGCCTCTTCCAGGTGGAAGGGCACGCTTTCCCAGTGTTATCCAAGTCCTACTGTTGGGTTGCTCGAGGAACTGCAGTAGTTGACCTCCTCTGTGTAAAGCCCGGTCCTATCGTCTGCCTTATAGGAAGGTCCAGGGGTCCTACACAGGGCACTGGAGCAGGCAGCTCCTGTGGTGCTTTGGCAGGAATCCCAATTCGTCGGTCACCGATGTGACCCGGAGTGACCGACTGAAAGGGAACGTCTCGGTTATGTATGTAACCCTCATTCCCTGCAGATGCGAAATACCGTATGCCAATGTCCATTGGCTCGCTTAGTTAAACTCGAAGTGGATTACTCTCTCTGGCGAGATCCCAATTCGTCGTGTCTCCATTCCCTCCTTCAGGGAACGAGGGTTATATGTGTAGCGCAGGGCAGAGGTGGAAAGTAACTAATTACATTCACTCGCGTTACTGTAATTGAGTAGCTTTTTTGTGTACTTCTACTTTTTAAAGTAATTTACTTTTACTTAAGTACATTTTGTTTGAAGTATTGTACTTTGCTACATTTTAAAACACATTAATTACTGAGTAAAAAAAATAAATCGCTCCCTGGAAACTACTGCAGTAAATAATGGGCAGGAGAACAAACTGGTGCTAAAATCACAAGAAAGATGCAAACGGACAAGACAGGCGTTAATGATGCAGACCCAGCTGAAAACCAAACCCCGTATTCAGCTGAAGTTGAACTCCAAAATGAAGTGAACCCCTGGCCATATTTATGCTATATTATGCAGTGTAAACTGTGTTTGCCTAGGGAGACAAACTAGCAGCTTATAAAGTCTCGACATCACCCCTTCGCAAGCATGTAGAGGTAAATACTTGCATCATTGCATTGGTGGTGAAAATGAAGCTTTGGTAGTTTAACAAAAGGTTTTGCACAAATTACATTAAGACAGTGGTGCAGGGTGTGCGATATATATCGTCTGCGATAATATCGTAATTGCTGTTTTAACGATGTGTGATTTGACATTATCAGTATTTAGCCAAAAACCAAACAAAACACTACTTTGAGGTCTAGTATATTAGACTAGTGCGCACGCATTAATTAGAGTGCCTTCTTTCACTGCGTTATTCAGTCTGATAAAATGCATTTAAAATGATCACAAAATTGAAGATATAGGGGCAGATTTATTTATATCATTTCATATAGTAAATCAATATCACACGGAGTGCCGTTTTTCTCCAAAAATCATCATGATTACATATAGATTTTTTTTTACAACAGTTCAATAAACAAGGAGTTAATTAAGAGACTTGCCTTTTAGACACCATATTGCCTGTTTTTGCTCTATTTTGACAACAAAAATAATCCCAAACACAGCCACAGCACTTTTTTGCGTTTCTGAGCAACATGACGGTGATTCGTTCCTGAATGAATCAACTGTTTAAATGATTCGGTTCAATCGCAATGACTCACTTATTAACAGTGTCTTGCTGCCACCTACTGGTGGTTTTAATTTTACACTTAAAGTACCTTTTCATTTTAAAATAATTTCAAATATCAGTATTCAACATTTCATGTTTAAATTATCAAAACATTATTTATGCATTTGTAACTGCAGGTTAAAGCATTCCACGTCCCTCTAAGCTGCATTAATATGTGTAAATATATCTAAAATGTCACTTCATATGCAACTTCTGCAAAGGTGAATTTTCTTGATACTGATTTCATTTGTTTACTAACAGCTTAAATGTATTATTATTATAATTGACTGATTAAAACTAAGAATTTGACTCAAAAGATGATTCACACTTTTAGAAAAAATGGCTTTATAAAGGTAAAAATGCCCATAAAATGTAAAAAAAAAAAAGAAAGATAAATTTCTATCACTGCTGTGAACTGACCACAGAGAATATGTAGAATATCAAAAACATTAGGAGTCAGCTGTCCAGAGTGGTCCTTAAAATATCAGCACAATACCCTGCATATAAATCATTATTATGGTTTCTATGGCTATAGTACCTGCTGTTCCTAAAAAGATTTGTTTACTACTAGGCTAAAAACAGTTGAAGTTAGCAGGTGCATAAGACAGCGCTACGTCCCACTTCAAAACACAATATACCGGTATACTTTTGTTAATTATTACCTCTCAGGATCTTTAGGAAAACGATAAAAGGCAAGATTTTTACTGACACAGTGATAGTTTTTGCAGTGGTTTGCCCAACATTGCATTCTTTTATTCCACTTTGACTTCTCTTTTGTTGTTATTCCGTCTATTTCTGTACATTTTACATTTAGCAGACGCTTTTATCCAAAGCGACTTACATTGCATTCAAGTTACAGTTTCTACATTTTACCAGCTCTTGCTTTCCCTGGGAATCGACCCCATGACCTTGGCGTTGCTAGTGCCATGCTCTACTGTTTGAGCTACAGGAAAGCTTTTCTGAAACGTTGTCCAGTTGGAATTTTGACCCCAAAATTTCGCCTCTTGGTTTTCTAGACTCTTTGATAAAATGCGAATGTTAAATGTAGTCAGCGTAGTTATCAATACACAATCAATGCACATGATGTGTTAATAATAATCAGTAGAAATTGCTGCAAATATAGTGAAACTGCTGTCTATCCTACTTAAACCCATTCAAACATATTGACAGCGCAGAGTTGTTTGGAACTATTGAGAGCACCATGAACCACGGGACCGCATGGCGTGTCGATCAAAGCGTGTCGCAGCTTTGTTTATCAATGGCTCTGGATGGGCGGGGCTAAAGATGCATTGATTTAAAATCATTGGGCGGGGCTAAAGAGGCAGTGATGTGGAGGCATTGATCTTCTTCTGCGGAGGCGGTGCTGCTTATGCACTCTATTATGTGCTATGTGCTTATGTGCACACTATTACATCATAGAGTGGCACATTCCAAAAGGAGACGTTTTCTGAGCTTGGTTTCAATAAAAGCTGTTTTTAAACTAATGAGAAAGAATACAGGATATTTATATAGTACATTTGATTTCTCAGTTCACGAACCCTTTAAAAATTATTGAATTATTTAAGTGTGCATCTGGATTTATGCCAACCAATCCTTATGAAGACTAGGAGCTTCTACACCAACAAGAACATTTAATCATCTACATGAAACACTCCAAATGCCTTGTTTTATATGCTGGTTACTCTTGTATGCATCCATATTAAATACATTTGAAATACCCAAGTTGTTTATTTTATTGTCATATTTCTGCATTTATCTACAGTACAGAACTTATTCTATAAGAAATGGACAATCAGTTCTGCCTTTTGTCTTCAATGACATCATGGGCTTAGAACCCGGGGATTCACATGGTGTGGATCAGGAAGACATTGCCAAATGCCTCGAGGGTCTCCTTAAGGAAGGATACAATGTGAGGAGGAAACTTTTGCCTATTTATTAACTCAGCTTTATGAAATTATTTCAATGTTATTCAAATAATGAAATGACACTGCAGAATTATAAAATAATGCCTTTCCTCTCACCTATTTGTTTTTCTCTTTTATTTTTATATTCAGTTCAATCCAACTAATTCTGCTAAAAATGATGACTGCAGAAGTGAAACAAGCGCTGAGGATCTGACATACTGCCTGGTCTACGTCATAGCAGGTGACAAGATATCATTGATGAATCAAGAAGTCTTCAAAAAGATGAAATATATTAGAGAGAAGGCCAGCAGTCTGGGTGAGTAAAACAGCAATACATTTTAATAATGTGTTAAAACATCTACATGATAAATACAAGAGAACTCATTAAAGGGGTGGTTGACTGCGATTTAACTTTTTATCGTTAGTTAGTGTGTAATGTTGCTGTTTGAGCATAAACAATATTATAAAAGTTATGACGCTGAAAAAGTTCAATGCAAATCAATGCAATGTCTTTTAAAACTCTGGCGGTTTAATGCCTACAAAAACGACTGGTAAGGGACTACAACGAGTTACTTCCCGGGTCCGATACGTCACGGACCCAGATTAACCCCGCCCCCGGGAACACGTAACAAAGGGGGTGGAGCCATGCTGCACTGCTTTAGAGAAGAGGAAGAGAAAACTAGGGGTGCACATAAAAATCTATTCATATATGAATCGCAATTCTGTCTTCTAACGATTCTAATGGATTCACAAGTTTCAAAATCATATGTTTTAAAGCAGCGGTTCTTAATCCTGTTACTCGCATCACCCTGCATCTCTCTCTCTCTCTCTCTCTCATTCAGATCGTCAGATCAGCTCCAACAAACTGTTCCAATTATACACTTATTTTCACATAGCTATGAGAAGTGTTATACATGGACGCGCTGTATTAAGGTTTTAATCAGGATAAAACCATATATTAAAATCTAACAGAAGCAGTAGCATTTACAAATAACAGCGTATCTAAAAGTAAAAAACATACCACTAAAAGCCGTGCTTGCACAGGTTCTGCGCAATCCTCTTCATTAATATTCTCTGGGTCTCAATCAGCCTCAAATTGATAAAGAATATAGACAATGCCATTGTTTACAATAATCGAGCACATGCAATACAACAATACAACCGGAGCACATGCCGCTAGACATGCACTAGAGGCGGTTTAGCCAATCACAACACACTGGCCCAACTAACCCATCACGCATTTCTGAGCGAGGGGCTTCATAAAGTCAGAAAATAATCGGGCCATTTATCAGAGAGGTGTGGAATAAAGGTAAATTATGTGAAAAATATGTTTCTTAAAAAAACTAAGCATGAACACGTTTGACTGCACCCCATAAACATTTATTTGGATCATTCAAAAATTTAACTTTCTTCATGCAACACAAATCTAGCAAAATGTTGTAGAATGCAACATCACACAGTGAATAAATATTTAAATTTATGTTCACATTCAACAGAAATTCCTCAGGCAATCATCATGACGAAGGTGGATGACGCATGCCCACTAGTCCAAAAAAACCTCAGAAAAATCTACACTAGCAAGAAGATAAAAGAGAAGGTAATTACTGGTCCTCTCTGTTCTCAGATACAGAACGTGGGGTCAGTCCTCTGCCTTTACCTTGCAGTTTTGTTTAACAGTCTAGGGCTTTACAATATAATAATACTAAATGCATTATTTAAATAATTTTCTGCAAATCATTAGTATGACTAGTCCAAAAAAAACGACGATTGAGTTTTAATAATTGAAGCTGCTCTTTCCACTGATACACACAAATACATTTATTACACGGCACAAACACAGATATGGTTTAGAGCAGATTCTTTTGTATTTATTACAACCCCCAGAAATACTCAGCCTGTTCTTCATTCTACAGATGCAGCAGTGCTCTAATTCGGTTGGTGTCCCTATGTGCCACATCTTCCCTGTGAAGAACTACCACGAGGAGATTGATACAAAGAATGACATGGATGTGCTGATCCTGAGGGCTCTCACAGGGATTGTGCAAATAGCAGATGATCTGCTGAACAGAAGAAAAAGGGATTCTGAAAAATGGTAGACTGAATCTGACACAATAGCAGGGGCGGTTCTAGACCCTTTTTAGGTGGGCTTCAGCCCCCTATTTGTCGTCTCAGCCGAGCTAAAACTATAATCTGAACGATCAGACCAGTGCTGTTTCCTCAAGAAAGTTTATCATTCTCTTTCGTTTAACTATCTCAGTGTGGTACTCACGCACTGAGATACATCGTTAATGTGCGCGCACACTTTTGAATGAAGCAAGGCACTGCACGGACAGCACACCTGGTCTCATGAAAGTGCGTATCAATAGCACGATTTTCTGTTTCTATTTGGTTTGCTTATGATACGCACCTTCCCCACACCCCTATACCTAACCATTGTGTCTCATATGCAGGCCAAAGTCAGTTTCTGTGTATAAATAGCACACCAAATAGAAGCAGAACATTGTGCCATTGATACGCACTTTCATGAGATCAGGTCAGTCACTTTCACATCTTCTCGAGCAAATAAGCAAATACACAAACTATTATGTCTTGACGAGTAAACGCAGTCGATTACGTCTTAAATAAACAAACAGTTAAGAAAATATTGGATGTGTGTCAGTGTAACAGATCCATGCAATTCTTATATTAGGCTAATAACGTTAATCAAACAACAAAAGAAAAGAATCACTCACCAAGTAACTTCTGTAACTTTAATAGGTTGTGTCTAATTACTTTATGCAGTAATACAGATTTCATAAGTACAGTAAAATACTGTTTATTTAGTCCATTTGTATCGTTGTATCTAATGGTTTTACTGAGGGCTAAGCCCCCCTGAACCGCCCCTGCACAATAGAGAAAGAATAGGCAATTGTGGGAACGTGTATTAATGAATTTTCATTCTTCTCATGCTGTGTAACATATAACCGTAGCTTTATACGCAAGGCTGAACTGACTCGTATGTTTCTGGTACGAGCTGATAAACAAGTCCACAGTGCACTGGGAACTGGGACGCATGCAACGCATAAGCAGACAGAGAGTGAGATATATGTACTCTGGATATCTGTGTTCTCGGCCTCTTCTTCTCTTCTCACAGGCCACTTCTCATCTGACACATTAATAAAAGACTCTTCATCTCCACCCTGGATTCCTGTCTCTTCATTCATGATCCAACACAATCTTCACTTGATCAGCTTCATATCATGCAAATCTTGCATATTGATTTCAGTCTGGACTGGACACATAGTATTTCCGTAACGAACATTTGCCGTTGCCTTATTTTCACCTTATTTTGCAACATGGGAGTAAGCTATTTTCTGTGAATTAGCTAGACTTCTGAGTGATTAGCTGCTATAGGTAGGTACATGACCTGCAGTAGGGATGGGAAGATTCACAGATTCGCTTGGTGCATCGGCATAACATTTAACAATGCATCGATTTAAAAAAGTGTGCATCGGATACAAGTTGGCATTTGTATCACAAAGCATTGTTTCTATATTTGCATCTGTAAAAAAACTATTTATTTATATATAATTACTAATGGATGCACTATACTTTTATTGTTTTGAAAGTGACCAGTAATCTGTGACCAATATTTTATACGTAGATTTCTCCTCTCTTAAGTATTTCTCAAGGGCGTTCTAGCAAATCAATCGGGACAAAAGCGGTTCATAAATGACCAAATAAGTTCACACAATCTTACTTGTGCACGCTTATTCTTAAGCAGCCCTTAATGTCGATCATAGATCAAATCGATCCACCATGCAATATCACTGAATGACACTATGCTGTTTGCATGAACGCAATATCAATAGACACTGAGGGGGACTTGTCCCAATACTTGATATTTTTACTGTATGCTCTGCTGCACTGTAGGCTACCACAATGTCTACAAATACTAGAAAGTTACATTTTTAGACTAGTCAAATCAAGGTGGACAGAAGAAAAATGCAAATTCCAACTGATTTCTAACCAGCCTAAAACCACAGTTTAAAAATAAATGTATTTATTTGCTTATTATTTCATCCCGATTCAGTTAAACAAAACAGGAACAAATATTTAACACTACAAAAATATATGGCAAACAGTACAAATGTAAACATAACAGTAAAAATAACATTATACATACCCATATATTATTTAACCCTACCCCTAAACCTACACATCACTCAAATCTTTCAATCATTCTGTATGATTTATAAGCTTGTTTCATCACGGGGACCTAACAAATATTCCCATAAGGTGACTTTACTGATATGACTATACTTGTGGGGGGCATTTGGTCACCATAATGTAGGTAATATCAGTACACAAACACACACAGCCTCTGTATGCATTTTATTTTCTACGATTGGACTGTTTACAGTACATAGCAACCTATAAAGGGTGTCTCAACTGTACCCACTTTACCACCTTGTATATTTCTTAAAATGCTATGTAATCCTTTTAACTTAGAATGTTAGAAAATATGTCCATTTATAACAGACTAGCTTAGCCAGAAACGTTGAAGTGGGTGGGCCAAGTGTGTAGTATATGAAAACTGCATGTTAAATTGCTAAAAAAAAAAAAAACTAATGTGACTAATACTAATAAAAGTCTGTTAACATTTGCCTGAGCTAAGGTTAACAAAGATGAATAAACACAGTAACAAATGTATTGCTAATCTTAGTTAATGCATTAACTAACGTTAAAGGAAGTTTATTGTAAAGCATTAGCTCAGTGTGACGCAATGGGGCTTTGCGGATGATTTCTTAAGCATCTCTGTCAGTTCACACACATCGAGGACCGCAGAAATGTGAGCAGCATTATGCGGTTTGTTGTGGCGACCAGGATCTAGCACAACGTTATGCGTTTCTATCCACAAAGGATGCGTCTGTTTAGCGGATCAAACCGTGTACCTATGCTAATATGATGCTTCAAGTTTAGCGGATCAAACCGTGTACCTATGCTAATATGATGCTTCAAGTTTAGCGGATCAAACCGTGTACCTATGCTAATATGATGCTTCAAGTTTAGCGGATCAAACCGTGTAGCTATGCTAATATGATGCTTCAAGTTTAGCGGATCAAACAGTGTACCTATGCTAATATGATGCTTCAAGTTTAGCGGATCAAACCGTGTAGCTATGCTAATATGATGCTTCAAGTTTAGCGGATCAAACCGTGTACCTATGCTAATATGATGCTTCAAGTTTAGCGGATCAAACAGTGTACCTATGCTAATATGATGCTTCAAGTTTAGCGGATCAAACCGTGTACCTATGCTAATATGATGCTTCAAGTTTAGCGGATCAAACCGTGTACCTATGCTAATATGATGCTTCAAGTTTAGCGGATCAAACCGTGTACCTATGCTAATATGATGCTTCAAGTTTAGCGGATCAAACCGTGTAGCTATGCTAATATGATGCTTCAAGTTTAGCGGATCAAACCGTGTAGCTATGCTAATATGATGCTTCAAGTTTAGCGGATCAAACAGTGTACCTATGCTAATATGATGCTTCAAGTTTAGCGGATCAAACCGTGTAGCTATGCTAATATGATGCTTCAAGTTTAGCGGATCAAACAGTGTACCTATGCTAATATGATGCTTCAAGTTTAGCGGATCAAACCGTGTAGCTATGCTAATATGATGCTTCAAGTTTAGCGGATCAAACCGTGTACCTATGCTAATATGATGCTTCAAGTTTAGCGGATCAAACCGTGTACCTATGCTAATATGATGCTTCAAGTTTAGCGGATCAAACCGTGTAGCTATGCTAATATGATGCTTCAAGTTTAGCGGATCAAACCGTGTAGCTATGCTAATATGATGCTTCAAGTTTAGCGGATCAAACAGTGTACCTATGCTAATATGATGCTTCAAGTTTAGCGGATCAAACAGTGTACCTATGCTAATATGATGCTTCAAGTTTAGCGGATCAAACCGTGTAGCTATGCTAATATGATGCTTCAAGTTTAGCGGATCAAACAGTGTACCTATGCTAATATGATGCTTCAAGTTTAGCGGATCAAACCGTGTACCTATGCTAATATGATGCTTCAAGTTTAGCGGATCAAACCGTGTAGCTATGCTAATATGATGCTTCAAACAGGCTTGGTTCAGAAGTTTCCCATTGATAAATCCAGCACCCGCGGGTGGTCTGTCGGGTTTGTAGACGGTCCGGATTTATTGCTAAGAATTTTAATTTTTAAAGAACTGATCTGATTTATGTTTGCTTCACTGGGCTATTTTCAAATTTAACTTCACAAACGTGCACATTTTACTATTATATCCTTACGTCGTAAACATAACATTGTGGCTGGGACTAACAGAAACAGACGAATCATCATTTGACAAGCGTGAAGAGAGAAAACTCAGAACCCACCTGTAATTGACCATGAAAACAAGCTTTTAATATGTCTAATAAATAAAGTTACAGTGAAATTAGACATTTATTATGATCGTTTAATAAATTACATCCATTTGGAAAATTACCAACTTCTCATTGGGTGGGCCACAGAAAAAAAAAGTAATACTGCAGTTTTTGTTACATGTAGAAAAATGCAGTTTTTTTGGACACGAAAAAACAGCATTATTGCCGTTTTACTGCAATACAACTGAAGTAATATTGAAATACAACTACACCAGAGCTGTAGTATTACAAACAAACAACTGCAATAGAACCGCAGTATTACTGCAATACAGCTGAAGTAGTACTACACTTATGTAAGGGATAATGTACAGGCAGCCTGTAGTTATGGCGAAATAAGCCCCGACAGTGTGATCAGGACCCGACGCGAAGCGGAGTGCCTGTACATTATCCCGCTTATTACACGGCTACTTTCCACATAAGGAAAAAAAAACTGTAAACGGTAATCTTTGTTGGAGCGGAGGGATTTTAAACATACAAGTAGTACCGGCTATGCGTTATTACTTTGGAGCGGTTATTATTTGAAAAGAACGAACCTGCAAATGTCTCAACTGACCAATCAGAATCAAGCATTCCAGAGAGCCGTGTAATAAACTGCTGTAGTTCTGCAATATATAATACAATTCAATACTACTGAAGTGCAATACTAATAAAATGTTGTACAATAACACTGAAATGCAACCAGAACATTCAGAATAACAAATTTTATTTGCACACATCTGCAATATAATGAATTAAGGTACAAAACAACAGTGAATGTCTCAAACAGCAATGCAACAATACATGATTTTACTTTTCTTTTAACTTAAAATAACAGGCTGAGAGTTACACTAAATGTATTTAATGTTTATTTACACATCACACAATCATGCACATTTCTTCCCTCGTTATTCAGGCAGGTTTCATTTTTTGAAGAGTTTATCCTCATCGTTCTGCTTGGTTCTTATGACTGCCTTTATCTCAGATGTGGAAACACTATTTTGGATGTAGTCTGGAAAAAACAGACAAAAACTATCCGAAATTCTCAAGTTTCAGTTACACTTTTCACTACGGGCATATTTAGTATGCTTAAAATAAATCTTGAATTGTGATGTCACCAAGTGTTTGTGAAAAGTATTCATACTACTCCCAGTTCATTTCTTATGGCATATTGGTCAGCATTAACAATGTCTTCGAACACTTCAGGTAAAAGAAGTTAAGGGGTTGGTTCACCCAGAAATGAAAATGCTGTCATCACTCACCCTCGTGCCGTTCCAAACCCACAAGCCTTTTGTTCATCTTCAGAACACAAATGAAGATCTTTATAATGAAATCTCAGAGATTTCTAACCTTAAATTGAAATTAAATAATAATTGAAATATATATATATATATAATTTACAAATATATGTAAATATACTATTAGAATATATGTTTCCCACAGTTGTGCCCTCTTCATTTAATACTGTGTGTAGCCTATAACCCTCTCCACACATGAGGGCTAATGCATGGCTAGGTGTCCATTACATGATTTTAATGCATGAGGTGGAGGCAAAGAACCACCCGACATGAGACGGTTGCCTCCTCCGTTGAAGTCAATTAAAATAGTGTAATACACACCTGTTAAAGATAGGTTAAAAACTTCAGTTAAAGCTGCCCTTAAAGAGACAGCTAACCCAAAAATTACAAATCTGTCATTAATTAGTCACCCTTGTGTGGTTTCACACCCATAAGACATAAGACAAGGATATTTTTCAAGAAATCAGAGAGCTTTCTGGTCCCGCATAGACAGCAATGCAACTCACACACTCAACTTCCAGAATGGTAGGAAAGACATCGTTAAAGTAATTCATGTGACTCTAGTTGTTTTAACTCAATTTGATGAAGCGACACGAGTGTTTGTGTCCAAAAAAACAACAAACTAATTTACCACTTATTTACAAAAATATAGATCTGTAATGTGCATTCATGAGAGCATCTCACCGCATGAGTGTTGTGTTCATGCCACAGAAGACGAAACTGAGGCTAAAGCACTGGAGTCACGTGGATTACTGTCACAATGTCTTACTGTTCTGGAACTTCACTGAGTACGTTGTGTTGCTGCGTATAGAGGGGGCAGAAAGTCCTCGGATTTCATCAAAAATATCTTCATTTGTGTTCTGAAGATGAACAAAGGTGTTACAGGTTTGGACCGACATGAGGATGAGTAATTAATGACAGAATTTGAATTTTTGGGAGAACTATCCGTTTAATGATTGTGAAGTAGAGTTTGACTGGAAGCGTAAAACTAAGTTCATTTTCATTAGTTTGTTTGGTTACAGGTCAATAGATCTAGCGTTATGACTGCATGTGTCAGCTACATTAAAAGCAGCGCATTGACTTAAAATGGTGATTGAACTGATTGTAATTATCTGCATTTATTGTTTTAATGCACACCTTCCAGTCAATCAGAGAGAATCAAAATCCAGAAAGAAATACAAACTGTTGAGAGCTGATGTTAAGCATTGAGAATAACTGCTGATATAACTAGATATTCATTACCTTTCCACTCCCTCAGCTCTCGCTCTGTTTCCATTCTGAATCGGCACTAATATTGTAAATCTTCTTTAGCTCCTTGATTTCATTTAACTCCTCAATCTCTTCATGTCTGAAGATCTCTTCCGTGGCTGAGGAGACACTTGATTTCTCCTGCACTCCCACAGGTCTTAGTTCCTGAAATACAGCATCAGTTATTATGCATTCTAAACTATAAAGATAATACCAGTGCATTTTCCTGAAAATCTCACACTAAAACAAAAAGTCCATTTCCACACATTAATATCACACTACTGAACAGAAATGCTGGTGTACAGTGCTGTGGAAAAAAAACTTGATTTATTCTGTTGTTGAGTATATCCAGCACTAAATATTGTCAGATATTCCTCAAAGAAAATGACATAAAACAAAGGCAAATACAGATATCATTAATAAACTGTACTGTGTTTTATGCACATTTTTTGAAGATCTGAACCAATTTAAGTCATTCACCATTATTTATATAGTGCTTTATACAATACAGATTGCTTCAAAGCTGCTTTACAGTGATAACAAGACAAATAATGATGCAAACTGAATTCACTTCTGCTGTGAAGCAGCTCTAAACAGTCAAAAGTATCATTGTTCTGTTGAAATCAGTGTTCATTTCAATATATATATATAATAATTTCAATGCAGTTGTGCAGAAAACAATGGTGTCATCATCTATCTCAGTTCAGTGCTCATCCAGTCGTGTCAGTGGAGTCAGATCAATAATATTGCTGATTATTATGGGTCCCCAAATAAGCACGCCAAAACTGGACAGTGGCAAGGAACCCAAACTCCATCAGATGACCGAATGGAGAAAAACCCCTTGGGAGAAAGCATGTTTCGTTTTGGGATCAGTTCTCCTCTGGCCATCAAACGAACATGATGTGATTATAATCAGGCTGCATCACAATTTATTGTGAAATATTACAGGAGGCCTACAAGTAGCTGGAGTTATTAATCTCATTTAAATACCATCTAAAATCAGGTTTACATGTGTGGCAGAATGTGAGTGACCTTTAATGCATTTCCAGAAATAAAGTCTGACCAGCATCTGTTGAGTGCCTTTTCCCTTTCTCTCTTCTCCTCTTTCCTGATGCTTCCTCTGTTGCACAGTACTCTGAACACTTTTCAATCATTTCTTCCTCATGTCAATTAGGGGTTGATGCTCTACTAGAAACAAACACACTAAATACACTGTATTCAGTACAGTTTTGTTCATTCCATTATTATAAATGTACTGATGCTATTGAGAACTGACCGGAGCTGGACAATGACATGACTCCTTTCTACAGATCTGCTTATAACACATTGATGAGCCATAGCATAAGTAAATGCATCTATAGCCTACAAGGGTTGTTACTAGTTGGATGGAGATGTTGAAGTTTTATTAGATTTGATTTGATAATATAATTATGATTTGTTTTATTATAGTAAAAGTGTAGTAAAGCAGTTGTTTTGTCTCTCTATCAGACTTCAGTTCTGTGTATCATAAGCACCTCGCGGCGTTTCCTCATCTCAGCGGGTTGAATACGAGTCTTTTTACAGCTCTCTAAAATCATAACTAAAGATATATGAGGACATTAGACGGTATACTCGCCGCTAAACTGGATGACTCGACTAGTCATGATGAACTTCTCTTCCGGAAAGCGTTTCTTCTCTTTCGTCGCACTTGTGAATGGCCTCGGGGTGTAATGTTGTTATGCATTTGTGCTTTAATTGTGATAGTTCACATATGAATGATGTAGTAAACACTACGGAAAAGTCGAGTAATCAGCTGCTGGCGAGACACGGAGTCAGGATCCGTCAGGACAACGGAGGAAGATCTCACGTGCCTACTATTAATCTACATGATTAAGCGGGTGAAATATTCCATAAGCAAATATTTTTGTACGAATATTTTATAGGAAGTCTACATTACAAAAAATAAATAAACACTTGCCAGGTCTACTGTAATGACCATGGCATTTGCTACATGATGCACAATACAGCATAACTGCAGTACATGTTTATTGGCAATGAAAAGAACCTCTTTGCCATTAAAGTGAAATTACTGAACCTAATCATATGAGCTTTATTTAAAAAAATGCTCATAAAATTAATAGGTCAAATAAATTTAATCAGACAGACTAAGAAGTTTGTGCATCTGAAATCTTCACCTGCATTTCAGCGCATTACTGAACTGTAGTTATATCGTCTGTACTTTATTATACCGCAAAGCTACAGTTGAACTTCATTGTACTGCAGTTTTACGTCGATGTACTGCAGGCATTTTTAGTAAGGGATGCTCGCACGTTTCTCCAGATTATGAAAAGATCATGGCACAATGTCATAAAATATGTCTATTTTTAGAGCACAGAGTAATGTTTGCAATAATAGGCTATATGTTAAGTTTAACAATCATGAGAGAATACGAAGATATTCGTTGTGGAAGGGACACAGTGAAATTAAAATCTCACCTTGGAAAAAAAACTTTTGCCGATATCTTCGGAGTGGAAAGAGACACACATTTCAAATTTCCCACGATCAAAGAGAACACTAATACACATGTGTGGAGCAAAAATCACGGCTCTGGGTTCTTGTGTACGCAAGCTGTTTCAACTGTACACATGTCTCAAATGTACTCCGTCTACCCTGTTATGTGCCTTCCTAGTCTGGGGTCAGGAAGCCATTTATAACCGCAAACACAAAAAATAAATAAACTCTTAACAGCCAACCAGGAACTCCTCTCTCCTGTCCCAGCACTCCACACAAAAACAAAAAACAGATTTGTTACACACAAAAAGTGGTTTATTTGACAAGCCCAAAAAAAGTACAAAAAGGGGAGCAAATAAAGCTTCGGGAGGGGACCAGGCCAAAATAACAAAGATAAAAGTTCTAACTTAGGGACAGTACTTTCTAAACTCACAAAACAAAGTGAAAAAGAAACAAAAGTCTTACCTTACTCCCTTTCTAACCAAAAACAGGAGAAAACATGGATTTTAAACAAAAGGCATCCACCTCCCTACTGCTCCAAAAATGACAACAAAAGCCTGGGCTTAAATCTGAAGTTGAATTACCTGAGGAAAACCAACGTCTCGTCAAAGATTCAAAGGTAAATAAGTTGAAATAAGTCTTCACAGTGAGTCTCCAGCTTTATCCACAAGCTCTCCCTCCAGCAGCCAATCAGAGCTAGCCAGTAGTTGATGACAATTAGGACCAGCTGATCTTCATTAAGCTTTGCATGGAGTAGAGGGAAGAGAGAGAGAGAGAGCAAAAACAAAACACTGCCAAAAATACAAACTGTAACAATAGCAATATCAAATTCTGCACAAATATAAAAAACAACATAAATAATTATGTCTTGGGACGTAACACCCTACCTTATTGCTACCTTATTGAGAGTACCCTTTTCTCTGCTCACTTGACTGCTGCTGCTTCTCACCACGAGTAGGTCTAATGCTGCAAAGCGCAGCAGTCCAGCTTTGTGAATATTTATATCAAATTCTCCATGATGCCATGAGTTCAAACAAGTGAAATGTGATTTTTGAACCCATGCTGATGAAAACAGAACAATCCCACCGCTAACTGACATTCACAAAGACATGCCTTTCCGAGAGCGCGCCATCTCCCTATAAAGTATATTATTGAGAAATATGGCAAGATTCACACAAACATGTTGTCTTACATGAACGTTTAGTTAATGGTTGGGGGGGGTCTGATGTGTAACATTGTATTGGATCCGTGCATTAGGTCTTAAAGTGGAAGTGAAGCAGTCAGTTAAGTTTACATTATTTAGTAAAGTGATTTCCACTTTTGATTAAAAAATATATAACAAACATGATTAATGTAACCATTTTAAAGAAAAATGGTTGTTTTGTTATAGTTTTTGGAGCAAGGGCGTTGGTTCTCTCCGATGGCCAGTACAGTAATATAAGCTTTTCTTTACATTTTGAACACACAAATGTTATTTTAACACACAAATAATTTGGTTTTCACCATCATTTGGATGAATATTCAACATCAAACCGTCTATACGCTACGTTTTGATCGTGGTATCCCAAACATTGTTTTCATAATGTGAGGCACAAGTTCATGTAAACAAACAACGAATCCATTCAGAAGGATGTAGTAACACTTGAGTAATTAATAGTGGGTTAACATGATTCTTATAGTAGTTATTAATGAAAAGGTAATTCTAGAATCTTATAACCATTCTCAAGATACACACACACATACACACGTCATGGCCTAATGGTTAGATTCGGTCTTGTAACCCAAAGGCTCCAGGTTCGAGTCTCGGTACCAGCAGGGATTGTTGTGGGAGGGAGTGAATGTCCAGCGCTCAATACCACGACTGAGGTGAGACCCTTGAGCAGGACACTGACCCACCAACTGGTACACACATTATGTATGTATATATATATATATATATGCATATTTGCAGTATACCTTAAATAATAAAATCATTGTATATGGAATTTGGATGACTGATGAATCGCACTGTCTTCGCATGATACACGTGTTTGCATATTATACGCATTTTGTCGTGTATATGATATGTGCACATTGCGTTTCATATGCATGCAGAATATATAGCGCGTCAATAGTAATAGCACATCGGGTGCAAGTCTGCTGTTAGGCTACGGATAATGTAAACAGTCTTGTGAATTTGTTTATAGTAGGACTTCAAATGTTAATGTACTGCTAGTCATTTGTCCTGCATTACTTATTGTTTAGTTTTGCATGAATTATGAATCTTTCTCATTAGTTCTCTGGGAAGAACGAAAAAAATAGTAGTTATTGATTAGTTAATAGTAAACTACTAGTGTCATCTGTGTGCTATTACTTACTAATTCGTTAATCGGAGTTTCTTGTTAGTTAACAGTAGTTACTAGATTGTTAATATTGTGTTACTCATTTGTTCTTGTGTAGTTATTGATTAATGACGGAACAGTATTCTAAAGTGTTACCAAAACACCATTTAGTATGTTTTTTAAGCCTTGTAGCAGCAATTTGATAAAAAACAACTCTCCTCAGCAACTCCCACAGTGAAGGGTGAACCACACATTTGCAATGCAATGTCAATATAATGTTCAAGCGTCCAGTTAGGGTAATGTAGTGGCATAAGGGAGCTGAGCAGCTCAGAAAGAAAAAAAATTAATTAAACATACCTCGTCCAATGAAGTTAAGTGAGTCAGTTCAATAACGTCTGTAACATAATCCTCAATGGGCTGATCAGCTTGATGTAGACCCATTAACTGGACTGTTGGGTTCATGGCTGGCCTAGAAATATTACAGTATTACATATACAGTGTCCTCATAAACCACCTTCATATTGTAATACCTCTGTCATACCCATGTCATTATACACATTTGTGTCCTCATAAACCACATAAACATGCACACACACTCTCACACACACACACACACACACACACACTCTCTCTCACACACACACACACACACACACACTCTCTCTCACACACACACACACACGTCTGGTCAGCTTGTAGGAACTCTCCATAGGCGTGATGGTTTTTATACAGTACAAACATTATTTTCTATCGCCTTACACCTAAACTTTGTACACACACACACGCACATGCACACACACACATTTTAAGTGTATCTCGTGTATTCATGTCTCTGGGCTAAGCCCCGGATATCTACTCACACTAGAACCGCCCTAAAATTAGATAAGTCTATTAATACTATGATTTTACTCAAATCTCACTTTGAGTGCTTGTAATATCTTCCGATTGTGATCTAATGATCCAGAATCCACTAGCACTTAAACACAATGAGTGGTATTAGCAGAAGTGAGCTCACAACTGAGAAGGAGACTAGAAGTAGGCCTAGTAGGGGCTGCTAGAAACCAAAAGATTTCTTGAGCCTAACAGCAAATCAGAGGCATTTAAGATAGAATCCACTTACCGCATAAATTGCCAGAGTTTTTGTTCAGGTGTTATCTTCTGTACGAATAATCTCATTAAGTGTAGACGCGATAGATAAGAGATTCACTGTGCAGCGTAGAGAATTTATATTATTAATTATAACTATATTGTAATTATAATTGTATTGTAAATTTGTGAGATTGTGATGAACTAAGATGAAGAAAGGGAGCCTATGGGTGCCTCTCAAACGGAAGGCTGCGTTCCTTTTTTTTTTGCTTCAATGCCACAATAACAAGAGATATTACATATTCACATGATCAAGTTAACATTAGCTGCCAGAGAGAGAGAAAAAAAGATAGGAAAAAAATAAAGGAAGACAACTGCATTAATTTCAATGCTTTCAGAGCATTACATGTTTTCAGTGCTTTTATGTTTTTGTTTGTTCCAAGAGATTTACATATCATTTTATTACATCAATTTGTTGAATTGACATCATTTTTATTACATTTTAAGTTATTTATAAAATGTGCAAAATTCTTCTACATTGAGCCCACTTTCTTATGTATATGGAATTTTCCTAACAAAATAAACAAATGTATAATATGTTGTTCTTTACGATTCAAATGTTCATTTCCTGTATATAAAAGTACATTAAATATACACATTTCTATCATACACTCCATTTTCCCGTTAATACAGAATTCCAAATCCTTCTAAAATACAATATATGTGACCCTGGACCACAAAACCAGTCATAAGGGTCCTTTTTTTAAAATTGATATATCTATATATATTATTAGTTTATATATCTGAAAACTGAATAAATAATCTCTCCATTGATGTATGGTTTGTTATGAAAAATGAAGTTTTGATATTTAAGTTTTGATATATTTACGGTAGGAAATTTACTAAGTATCTTCATGGAACATGATCTTAATATCCTAATGATTTTTGTCATAAAAGAGAAATGTATAATTTTGACTCATACAATGTATTGTTGGCTATTGATACTAATATACCTGTGCTACTCATGACTGCTTCTGTAACAAATATAAAATAGTGAACTTTCTCTCACTACCAACCATTCAGGGCACAGTAAAAATAAATAAATGTGGCTAGTAGTGTAACTAGTGAATTGAATAAGTAATGTAATAATATTAGTTTTGAAAGGAGAGACTAGTAATGAGTAATATAGTGCATTCTAGAGTCTGTTTCGGCAGGTTTTGTACTGTGTCAGCACAGAAGACACGACAGCTACACAGATCTTATCTGTGGCATGAGCTGTAATAAAGAGTGTGATGTGAGATCAGTCATGTGTTCAGTCTCTCTCTTCATCAGGTGTGTGTTATGGACTGAGCAGAAGCTTCGAAACTTTAGTGAATCATTTGTTTCGAATCAAACTGCCAGTCACGTGACGTCAGTAAACATCAGAACTGTTTCGAATCGTCATTGTTTCCATTGAACCAGCGGCTGTGGTTTTACCTGATCTCAGAACACTTTCCTGAATTTGTAGACATTTTAACGAGACATTTGTGTAATTAAAAGGATGAGAAGTAGTTAATAGCCTCTTACTGGCCTTTATATTGAAGCTCTCCATTAACACAAACAAAGCAAGCCCTGCAAATTAATATAAAATACATTTAAAAGATTCATGCAAACAAGATGTCAATAAATGCACCTGTGTCACCTGATCCACAAATGCACGGATTCCTTTTTGCATGAGCAACTTATGATATATTAATGCAGATCACAACATTTTTATACGCAAACATGTCTGTATTTGTTAAAATCGCTGCACAATTATTTAATCCCGAATTAATTCCACAGACTCAAATCGAAAGACATTTGTTCGTGGTTAGTAAGATACATGCATAAAATGTATGCAGTACATGGATAACTGTGCATGCATCTATTAATCATTTTGAGTCTAATATCATCCCACAGGTTCGCTATAACTTTATCACATATGAGTATATATATATCTCTCGGACACACTCGCTCTCTCTCTCCACGATCGCTTCACTTTTGTCGAGCCCGGCACCTCATAATCACACAATCCCTGCGTCTCAATGTGCATACTAGACACCCTATCTGCCCTAAATAGCATTGAAAATCACTAATATCACATGGAATTTAGGATGGATATGCACATTGGGATGCCGGCAATGATTACCTTCCGCACGGCGAATACGGCAAGAAGTTGGGGTCAAACCTTATCAAACGATTAATTTGCTTTAAAAAAATATTAACGCGTTAAAATGTTTAGATTAATCGCATGCGTTAATGCGTTAACTTTGACAGCCCTAATTTTTACATTTGACTACTTTAATCAATAAATTGTTTATTTTATATCAGGATGTCAAGTCAGCTTTATTTATATAGTGCTTTTAACAATACAGATTGTGTCAAAGCACTTAACAGTATCAGATTGGAGGATAGAGGGTCAGTAATGTATAATAATAAGATTAAACACTCAATTTTCAGTTAAAGTCAATATTAAATTCAGAGATGTCATTGTCTAGCTCAGTTTAGTTTAAATAGTATCTATGCAATCAAATTGACGATAATCGCTAGAAATGAAGTGTCCCCAACTGAGCAACCAGAGGCGACAGCAGCAAGGAACCAGAACTCCCTCTGAGACAGAATGGAGGAAAAAACCTTGGGAGAAACCAGGCTCAGTCGGGGGCCAGTTCTCCTCTGACCAGAAGAAACCCGCAGTTCAGTTCCAACCCCAGCCACGTCAGATTGTACAAGTGGCTTATCAGGATGTCTTTGATCAGGGTTTTTTTTACCCATGATCTGATCCCATTCAGATCGAGCCAGAATTGGCCACACATTGCAATTCTCCTTTCACTTTCCATTTCCTTGAAATCACTACAGTTATTCTGGATGCTGCGCACTGGTGATGGATGAGGAGATCCCCCTCATAATTTAAAGTGCTTTGAGTGCTTAGAGAAGCACTTTATAAATGTAATTATTTATTATTATTATTATTTCAAACAGCCAGTAAGACTCCATTATGCTATAACAAAGCATCTGCTTCCACAAAAGATACATAGTGCATGGAATAGAGTTTTGTTTTAACAGTCAGAAAGAAACTCCAACAAAGAAGCTGGAAAACGTCTCTCTGAGTAACCCAAAAGCAGCTGAAGATCACTAAATTTGCTGCTGAAAAATGAAAAAAGACACCTCCGTTCCATTGGGTACTGTGATTTCCCAGAACATGCTACAGACACATATGTGTTTCAGTCATTCCATAAAGGCTCTATTTAAAAGAGATTTGAAGCCACACGAGAAGTGGCCTATGACTCAATGGCAAATTCGGATGTCTCAGATGATGAAAAGGAGAAAAAATCCTTTTCAAAATACATTTTGTTACAAATATTCATTTCTTATGGTTATTTGATATAAACAAAACATACCTTTTCATAGAAAGGTAAAATGTGTGAAATATGTAAAAATATGTTTAAAAAAAAATCTGAATGGTCTTAACACACAGATGATCCATTCTGCAATATGTTTTGAGTTTGTCAATCTGTTACCTTGCCTTACAATTCTCTTTTCATTTCAATCCATTCAATAATCTCCCATTTGTCTGTTACAACAGAATCTGTCGAGAGTTTTGTATCGTGTAATGGCATGGAACAAAGTAAGTTATAGGCTGCTTAGTCATGAATACATTAACAAGGCAAAAGTGAAAGTCAGACCTGCATAAATACAGGACGAAATTAGAGATACTGTCACAGCCTGCCTGCACCCAGCAAAGACAAGAACACTAAATAGCAATTCTGTCTCTCTTTTTATTACTCTGTATTGAAATAAAGGCATCTTTGTTTTTACTATACAGTTTAGTGTGTTATTTCCAAAATTCAAAAGGAGAAAGAAAAAAAACCAGAGAAGGACAAGGAGATCAGAATGGGAGCATCAGAATCAATAGGTAAGCATAATGATTGTATTGTCTTTACATGTATGCTAGCTGTGGTAAACATCACGCAGTGAGTTGTTGCCCTGCCTCATATTTGACATTAAACAACTGTTTGAAATGTCAGATGACCCATGTAGCGCTGGGATGGGGCAAGTGCGTTAAATGCATTAATCATTTTACAGCGTTATTTTTCACTGTAATTAATTAATCTAATTAACGCGTTAAATTACCAGCTATAGATAAAGTATATTTATAATGCAATGCTAATCGACAGTAAAAGTTTTTAGCTAAATTATAGATAAAAATGCTAATTGCCACATTCAAATCAAAATTTTTAAATACAGGCTATAAGTGAAATTAATTAATTAATTAAACAAGTTTATGTTCAGCTAATTGTCAGCCTCTAACATGTGTGCTTCTCGTAAACAATTAGTAAATATGCATGTAAACAGCCCTTTAATTAACAGAGTAGAATAATCATGGCTGATAGTAAGACATGCAAACGTAAAAGAAAACCAAACTGGACTCAAGAACAGCTTTACTTCTTGCCCAACTGGTTAATGAAAACAAGGATATAATCATAGGAAAAATTGGAGTAGGGGTAACCTCCAAAACCAAAGGCGATACCTTATTAAAAGATCATTATCATCAAATGTTTCTAAAATGTTTCTGTTCCAAGGTAGATTGCCAACGACAGCCATTTTAGGATAGTTGTGGTTTGGTCTTAGTGACTTAGGGACTCCTCTTCACTACTCCTAACGTTTCACAAATTAGGAGCTAGTTTTAGTGCTGAAACGCTTTGTGAAATACTCTTATGGCTGGTTTCCACTGATCGGTACGGGTCAGTACGGTACGGTACGGTACGATTCGGACCGAACTCCCTGACCCAGCTTGTGTTTCCATCGCTAACAGTACCCTTACTTGATAGACGTGGTGTATGCCGGAAAGTAGCGATCGACGATAAAGCACAACAATAAGCACAACTCTGCCTCTTTTTGTGTAATATCAATTTTAATGAACAATAATAGCCATTATAAAAGTATATGTATAAGAGGAAATAAAGACAAAAGCAAACAATTCAGTCAGACGTATGCTACAAAGTCAGCGCTGTACTACGGTAAAGTTCAAAATAAATATAAAGTTAAACTTTGTGCTCAGCCAAAATGATATGACCAGGAAGAAATAATAGATTCATGAGTTAAATATACACAAAATGAATTGTATCTGATGTTGAATCACTACAGAGACATCAGAGCCAGCGGCAAATGTCTGAAGGACTACTCGACTCTACTCGAAATCAGCATAGCAAATTTACCAAACAGGCGCTATATCTTTATAAATAAACTATAGATTTGAGTTTTAAACTACATTCTCACCTGAAAGTCTTAAAACTACATTCTCACCTGAAAACTCTTAAAACTACATTTCATGACACAATAACAGTAATATTTTGAAAATTACATGGGTTTTTGGTCAATGACGTTTCTCAAGTCCACAAGAACAGACAAGAACGTATATTGAGAAATGGCTATTGTCTGTGTGAAAATATAAAATATACTGTTTTATTTTTTTGTGTTTGCGCACCATGTAAATAAGCCCATCACTCACGGACAGCAGAGAGGAACGAGTGAAGGAGAAGCTTTATCCCCTAGTATCACGCAAAAGTGGCGATTCTAGTCAATCAATCAACTTCTGCAGTGAGTTAAGCTCCACCCGTTTGGTACCCTTTGCTGTGCTAGGTACCCCAACGAAAGGGTACCAAAAAAGTGATACGGTACTGTTCACTATTTTAGTACCATTCACAACTTCTGACAATGGAAACGGACATAATTGTATACCGTACTATACTGTACTGAACCGTACCACTTCGTTGGAAACGAGCCATTAGAGCAAAAATTTTGGACTGACACAACCATTATTTTTAAGATTTTCTCCTAAATCGGTGACTTATGAGCTACTTTTAGCCTTAAGATGTTTTGTGAATACGGGCCCAGGTTTGTAAACAGGCTCATACAAATGCAAAACTGTATTGCACACGTGCTACTATACTACATTTATTCAAGGCTCTTTACAGCCCTGACCGAACCAGTTCCAGATGAAGCTTCTCAATTTCCTCCTCAATTTCACGTCCGCCTTTGGCCAAGTCGCTCTGCATGGTCGCACACAGAACAATGTCAACAACGAGACTTTATAATTACTATCACAGGAAGACTAATTCTTATCGTGCAGCGGTTTATATCAAAAACGATAAGACATCAACAGCAACAGCAAACAACAACATCCTAGGGCAAAACAAAGAGTAATCCAACAAACAGGCAAGGGTCAGGGCAGGCAGCAAAAGATCAAAAACACACAAAAAGTCTAAAACACACAGGCAAGACTAGAACTAGAAGGTGTTAACATTTGTATTGGGTGTGCCTTCATACTGCCGATATCATATGGCCAAGAAAGCACAGCAGCGTCTCTACTTCCTCCGCAAACTTAGAAGAGCCAGAGCCCCGGCCCCCATCATGTGCACCTTCTACAGAGGCACCATCGAGAGCATCCTGACTAGCTGCATCACTGTGTGGTATGGCTCTTGCAACGCATCCTGCCACAAGTCACTTCAACGCATAGTGAGAGCAGCTGAGAAGATCGTTGGTGTCTCTCTCCCATCCTTCCAGGACATCTACAGCACCCATCTCACCCGCAAAGCCCTCCGCATTGCAGGTGATCCCACCCACCCGACACACAGCTTCAGTCTGCTGCCATCAGGGAGGAGACTGCGGAGTCTCCAGGCGAGGACCAGCAGACTGAAGGACAGCTTCATACATCAGGCTGTCAGGAAGCTGAACTCCCTCCCGTCCCTGCCCTCCCTCCCCTCTTTTACCCCATACAACACTGAACACTGATACTACGACCCCCCAGCTCCCCACTTCCCCAGGACCTCCCCACCCCCCCACCCACTTAAAAACTGTGACCAGCACCTGTCACTTGTGCAGCATTGGACTGATCACTACCTCATCCAGCATTGACTGCAAACTACCTCTTCGGATAGTCTGATAAAAAGACAGTTCTCTTGTCAATTTAACAGACTGATGTTACAACCCTGGCTCAAGGGAGGCAACATCAAGGACACAAAACAAGTTTACCAAATAAAATAAGATTTATTAAATAACAAAAAAAGAAAAGAAGAGGGACTGTGACGAAAACAAGCCCAGCTCGTGCCAAACTGGCTGCAGACTCAGAGAGAGAGTGAACAAGTGTCCTGGAGTTTAAAAGGGCTCCTCTCAGGTGACATCAATTAGCCTGTTGATTGCAGATAGGCTACTGAGTAACTGCAACAAAACACAAGTTAGAACACTGCCACATAACACTGATAAGCTCCTCTTGCACTATATATATATATACAGGTCCTTTTCAAAAAATTAGCATATTGTGATAAAGTTCATTATTTTCTGTAATGTACTGATAAACATTAGACTTTCATATATTTTAGATTCATTACAACACAACTGAAGTAGTTCAAGCCTTTTATTGTTTTAATATTGATGATTTTGGCATACAGCTCATGAAAACCCAAAATTCCTATCTCAAAAAATTAGCATATCATGAAAAGGTTCTCTAAACGAGCTATTAACCTAATCATCTGAATCAACTAATTAACTCTAAACACCTGAAAAAGATTCCTGAGGCTTTTAAAAACTCCCAGCCTGGTTCATTACTCAAAACCGCAATCATGGGTAAGACTGCCGACCTGACTGCTGTCCAGAAGGCCATCATTGACACCCTCAAGCAAGAGGGTAAGACACAGAAAGACATTTCTGAACGAATAGGCTGTTCCCAGAGTGCTGTATCAAGGCACCTCAGTGGGAAGTCTGTGGGAAGGAAAAAGTGTGGCAGAAAACGCAGCACAACGAGAAGAGGTGACCGGACCCTGAGGAAGATTGTGGAGAAGGACCGATTCCAGACCTTGGGGGACCTGCGGAAGCAGTGGACTGAGTCTGGAGTAGAAACATCCAGAGCCACCGTGTACAGGCGTGTGCAGGAAATGGGCTACAGGTGCCGCATTCCCCAGGTCAAGCCACTTTTGAACCAGAAACAGCGGCAGAAGCGCCTGACCTGGGCTACAGAGAAGCAGCACTGGACTGTTGCTCAGTGGTCCAAAGTACTTTTTTGGGATGAAAGCAAATTTTGCATGTCATTCGGAAATCAAGGTGCCAGAGTCTGGAGGAAGACTGGGGAGAGGGAAATGCCAAAATGCCTGAAGTCCAGTGTCAAGTACCCACAGTCAGTGATGCTGGTGTTGGTCCACTGTGTTTTATCAAGGGCAGGGTCAATGCAGCTAGCTATCAGGAGATTTTGGAGCACTTCATGCTTCCATCTGCTGAAAAGCTTTATGGAGATGAAGATTTCATTTTTCAGCACGACCTAGCACCTGCTCACAGTGCCAAAACCACTGGTAAATGGTTTACTGACCATGGTATTACTGTGCTCAATTGGCCTGCCACCTCTCCTGACCTGAACCCCATAGAGAATCTGTGGGATATTGTGAAGAGAAAGTTGAGAGACGCAAGACCCAACACTCTGGATGAGCTTAAGGCCGCTATCGAAGCATCCTGGGCCTCCATAACACCTCAGCAGTGCCACAGGCTGATTGCCTCCATGCCACGCCGCATTGAAGCAGTCATTTCTGCAAAAGGATTCCCGACCAAGTATTGAGTGCATATCTGAACATAATTATTTGAAGGTTGACTTTTTTTGTATTAAAAACACTTCTTTTATTGGTCGGATGAAATATGCTAATTTTTTGAGATAGGAATTTTGGGTTTTCATGAGCTGTATGCCAAAATCATCAATATTAAAACAATAAAAGGCTTGAACTACTTCAGTTGTGTTGTAATGAATCTAAAATATATGAACGTCTAATGTTTATCAGTACATTACAGAAAATAATGAACTTTATCACAATATGCTAATTTTTTTAAAAGGACCTGTACACTCTATACATATACACATAAATCTGCCCAGTTTTGTTTTATTTAACTGGTTTGCACTCCATCTATTCTGCCATGTGCCTTATGCCACTTTATCTATCTTCTTTTTTATGTACTTTATTGAACTTTATGTTTATTGAGAACTCGCTGTAGTCATCCAAGTCTAACTCAAACAGCATACATTGTAGTTTATATACATTTCGAGGGGGAGGGATACAGAGGTGGAGACAATCTAAACAAAGCATGCAAATACAGTACAGGAATCGGCCCATTACCAGAATTTCCCCAGCCCTGACATCATCAGCATAACAGTGTGATTCAAATGCATAGGTGCTAATCCAATCAGCATAGAGACAAAAGATTAATCTCAGACACCTGGATTGCTTGACTTAATCTTCTTTGAATATCATCATCTATGCCTCAAATGCTAAATTCAGTCTACTAAACTTTCTCAGTTTATATATTATTGTATTGGAACCTAAATTAAACATTTAATAAATTTGTAATACAACAGGACATATGCAAATAAAGGCTCATTAGAATACCGAGTAGGTAGCATGTTTTTGCCTCCGTATAATTTAATATAATTTACCAGTTATCATACGCAAAAATGGCTGCGCCAACATTTATAGGGCAAGGCAATAAACAAGGAAAACGCTCAGTAATGTCCGCATCAGCTACACAAGACTCAGCAATCTTATATTCGTGATATATGTCAGTGGACAGTGGTAATTATACAAAAGTGAAATATTAAATAATTAAATATTCTATGCATATCATTTGATTATTTCCATAGCGACGTGTCATGCAGGCACAATAATGAGCGTTTGATAATATGCGCTGCCGTGTGGATCTGTCGGGTTAACATCACGTAAATTCACCTATTTCTCCTGAAATACATGGAAGTAAGTGGTCAGTCAGCTGGGAGAAAAACAGAGTAAACTTTATGGTAAATGTGTAGCCTATTTGATAGGCATAAACCATGTCGTCCATTAATTGAAAGGATTATTATTGCCGCTTTCCATAGAAATCATTGTGTTGCCTATAGCCTATAACAAACTAAATGTCTTTTTTTTTTCTTTTACTTAACTGAAGTGTATTTAAATGTCTGAAACCTAAAATAAACTGTATTTAGTTGAAAACACTGAACAGTTATGAAATATGAAAAGCACAGAGCGCGTCTTTCTTTTATCTTTCTCTGGCTCAAAGGCTTAAAATCAATGGTGTTTTGGGGGTGGAGGGGGGCAAATTCAACATGGGGGTTTTGTGGCACAAATCAGAGGTACGTTTCTCAAAACCATTGTAAGCTAACTATGGTCGTTATTTCCACTGAACTCTATTTGTAACGACAGAACTTGTGACCATAGTTGCTTTTGGGAAATGCACCCCTGGTCAGATCAGTAAAAATTGCCATAACTTTCCTGGGTATATATTTTTGTAATAACAATAAGCTTCTCCTCAGCCTACATTTTGCGTCTTTGCTATTATATTCCAATATCATTATGCCTCAATTAGCTAGATATAAATTAAGAGTTGTTGTTTTATATAGATGCACACTGTTGTGTTTAATATTTATTATAAAAAAGTATGACTTGTAATAAAAGTACAACTTCGATTAATATTTATGTTGTTAAAATAACATTCTGTTCTGTAAATGCATTGTCTGCTGGTTTATTTAGCTACTTTTCAGCACATTAAGTATGCCACTTAATACTTTAACCCCCGGTTTCTTGTTTCACAGACAAGGCTTAAGTCTAGTCCTAGACTAAAATGTAAATCTGAGCTATTTCAGCTGAAAGAAACTTGCACTGACTGATCTTAAAACATGTCAGTGCTTTTGTTTTGTCTTATGATGAACACCTGTAATGATTTTTTTCTAAGGCATGTTTATAAAAATCACTTAAATGTCCTAATTGAACTATGGCTTAATCCTGGTTTAGTCTAAGCCCTGTCTGTGAAACCGAGCCTAAGACTTTGAATGTTAAAGTGAAAATGAACACCTGACCACTGTTGTAAGTTTGCACCTGTTGTTCAAAACCACAGAAAGGTAAAAACATGCAGGCAGACAATGGTATGATGTAAGCAACACAGCCACAACAAACACAACTGATAATGGGTGTGTTAGATTTATAATGTGTGAATAATCAAGCTTTGACAATAAACAGTCATATTGGCGGCACCGAGGGGCCCCCAAATAAAATTCTGCTTAGGGCCCCATAAAGGCTTGGGCCGGCCCTGGATACACCTATACTCCTTATAGCTACATTCTCATTTACATATTTATAATGTGCATGTTTATAAGAGAACATCACAGAGCAAGAGATAAACAAGACAAGACAAACATATAACATGCTTTTATGAAGTCTAAAATTGGTCAATATCTAATTGTGATAGTGGGACATTAGGACCCAGGGGAGAATGAGGGGTGATATGATCAGAAACGGCAACGTAACTAATTATCTAATTATCATGCAATAAAGCAGGTGAGAAGCTGTTTTAAAGGGAGCAGATTAGAAGGATGGTATGTGAAGCTGAACAGAATGTTTGCGCTGAAAGGATGTTGTGATTAAGTAGCAGCATGCACATTAAATTAGGCGAAACTGAAGCTGAACTTGCGTTTGTTGACGACACAGAAACGGGGCAGATGACTGTTACGTTGGATAGCACGAGCAACTAGATAAGGACAGGGCACCGATTGTTATCTGTGGTTTTAGAGTTTATATATTGCGGTATAGACGTATGGTTTTATTAGTTTGTGACTGTGGAAATAGCATGTATGGTGCGTTTGAATGTGTTGGGCCGTCCTTCCCCTTGCCAATTAGACGCGAGTTGGGAGGTACAGAACTATAGTTTGGATCAAGGGGAAGGTATTGATTGTGTATTACATGGTATTTGTTGTGTTTGTAGGTTTCCCAGGCGGTGGCACTTGAAGGGCCAGTGGGTGCACGTGTGGTGTTGTATTGACTTTGATTGCTGTGATGTGAGGGTGTTCACTGAGTCGGTAATTGAGTGATATTAATATTAAGGTTTGAAGAGCTTTTATTATTTTCTTACCCACCTATTCTTCAGTGTACTGCCTGGGTTGAGTGTTGATTGTTTTATTGTGACTTGTTTCTCATTTCTTTTAATACTTGTTTGTGATTATTGTAATAAAACTGCTGTGTAAAAGCCGCTCCAACTAAATACCAATTTGACTGCTGGTGTGTTTGTATATTGTTTACTTTTGAACCCATTAATTGGGTCAAGGTTACATAATCTAAGACTATAATTTTCAAGGAAAACACATTTGAAATTTTCCTTTTATTTTGTCTAAACCTTGTTTTTGAGCAAATACTCAATGGATTTTCCATTTCATATTTAGTTTTTATTTTGCAGTAATCATGCAATCATAAATTATTTCCATTTGTTACAGAATTTGATAAGCCATGGAGGGAAACACCCTGGGAGTAAGTGAAAAAGAATTATTCTTAAAAAAAAATTGATAACCTATTTGTACAACATTGATAGTGTAGTTTCAACACTGATTTGTAAAAAAAGACCCTTTTTCAACAGCAAGAAAGAAGTTTTGGAGAAGAAGCTCAGGGAGCTAAAGCTGAGCGATTCAAATGTTAAGCACATCAGGATCTTGCTAGCTGGAGCAGTTGGAGCAGGAAAGTCCAGCTTCATCAACTCAGTCAATAGTGCTTTTCAAGGAAAAATCACAACAGAAGCCCTTGCTGATTCTGTGTTTGGTACAAGTTTTACAAAAACAGTAAGTATATGAACCTATATGTTTTAATTTAAAATAAAATGGCTTACTAAGTTACGTACTGTAGGCTATACACAATTAGCCTATTAAGGCAGCACAATTGTATGATATTGCCGTCAGACTTTAATAAAAAAAATACAAAGACACAATAACATTACATCTGTTGCAATTTTTAAAATGACTGAACTACTGAAGTGTGCATCTGGATTTATGCCAACCGATCCCTGCCTATGACTACACCAACAAGCAAAAGTAGTCATCTACATGAAACACTCCAAATGCCTTGTTTTATATGCTGGTTACTCTTGTATGCATCCATATTAAATACATTTGAAATACCCAAGTTGTTTATTTTATTGTCATATTTCTGCATTTATCTACAGTACAGAACTTATTCTATAAGAAATGGACAATCAGTTCTGCCTTTTGTCTTCAATGACATCATGGGCTTAGAACCCGGGGATTCACATGGTGTGGATCAGGAAGACATTGCCAAATGCCTCGAGGGTCTCCTTAAGGAAGGATACAATGTGAGGAGGAAACTTTTGCCTATTTATTTACTTAGATTTAAAGTTGCTTTGTGAAATTATTTAATTGTTATTCAAACAATGCATTGACACCGCAGAATTATAAAATAATGCCGTTCCTCTTTTATCCTTGATATGAAGAGGCAAGATATATGACCTCTTTCCTCTCACCTCTGTTTTTCTCTCTTACCTTTACATTTAGTTCAAGCCAACTGATTCTGCTAAAAATAAGGGCTACAGAAGTAAACCAAGCAAGCCTGAGGATCTGACACACTGCCTGGTCTACGTCATAGCAGCTGACAAGATATCATGGATGAATCAAGAAGTCTTCAAAAAGATGAAATATATTAGAGAGAAGGCCAGTGAACTGGGTGAGTGTAAAAGCAATACATTTTAATAATCTCTTAAAATCTCCACATGATAAATGCAAGACTCACTAATGTGTTTGTTGTAGGATTCTAAAAAAAGAAATCTTTTTGAAATCTTTTAAATAAAGTTTTTGAAACTTTCTTCATGCCACACAAATCTAGCAAAAATGTAGAATGTATAAGAACTTTAAGAAACAATCGCACAGTGAATAAATATTTAAATTTATGTTCACATTCAACAGAAATTCCTCAGGCAATCATCATGACGAAGGTGGATGAAGCATGCCCACTAGTCCAAGAAAACCTCAGAAAAATCTACACTAGCAAGAAGATAAAAGAGAAGGTAATTACTGGTCCTCTCTGTTCTCAGATACAGAACGTGGGGTCAGTCCTCTGGCTAATGAGACGTGAGGCATGAGGATCCATTTGCAAGGCTTTATTAAAAGGCATGGTCATGAAACGAGCATTGGTCGGTAAACAGCAAACAGACATAGACGAGGCAAGACAAAGAGTAATCCTAAGGCAAGCGTAGGTCGGCGATCGGCGAACAATATCCAACAGGGCAAGACCGAGAGATTATCCAGGTACACGAGCAATAATCCGAATGAGGAGCAAACAGAGTCCGAATGGCAAGGCAAAGGGTTAATCCAGGAAACACGGGCAGATATCAAAACACGAGAAAACAGGCAAGACATGACTATAACAACTGAGTGGGCGCCGTAGAGTATCTATCGCTAGGATATACGCTGTACAATATTCGGCAGAGAAGAAGAGGAAGTCCATGGTTTATGTAGGGTGTGTGATCAGTGCAGTCAGCTGTGTGTGTCGTCAGTGCAATGGATGATGGGAATTGTAGTCTGAGGTGGCGTGCAACAGTTAGTGTGGTGCAAGAGTCCATGTGGTGAGAGAGAGACCTCTGGTGGTGAGTTAACGGAAGTTCATAGACCAGATTCATGACATTACCTTGCAGTTTTGTTTAACATTCTAGGGCTTTACAATATAATAATAATAATAATAAATGAATTATTTAAATTATTTGCTGCAAATCATTAGCATGGCTAGGCAAAAAACTGATTATTTTTTTGAGTTTTAATAATTGAAGCTGCTCTTTCCACTGATACACACAAATACATTTATAACACGTCACAAACACAGATATGTTTAAGAGCAGATTCTTTTGTATTTATTACAACCCCCAGAAATACTCAGCCTGTTCTTCATTCTACAGATGCAGCAGTGCTCTAATTCGGTTGGTGTCCCTATGTGCCACATCTTCCCTGTGAAGAACTACCACGAGGAGATTGATACACAGAATGACATGGATGTGCTGATCCTGAAGGCTCTCACAGGGATTGTGCAAATAGCAGATGATCTGCTGAACAGAAGAAAAGATGAATCGAAAAAAGGATGTTTCCTATGTTGCTGTTAAGAATTGATAAACAAGTACACAGTGCACTGGGAACTGGGATGTATGCTGATGCTTGAGCATGCAGAGAGGGAGATATATGTAGTTGTGTATTCTTTGTCTCTTCTCATCTGACACTTGATTAGTAAGCGTCATTAATAAAAGACTCTTCATCTCCACCCCGGGCTCCCTGTCTCTTCATTCATGATCCAACACAATCTTCACTTGATCAGCTTCATATCATGTAAATCTTGCATATTGATTTCAAGCTGGACTGGACACATAGTATTTCCGTAACGAATAACGATCATTTGCCGTTGCCTTATTTTCACCTTATTTTTTTTAAAGGTGCCATAGAATGAAAAACTGTCTTTACCCTGGCATATTTAAATAATAACAGTTCTGTACATGGAAATGACATACAGTGAGCCTCAAACACCATAGTTTCCTCCTTCATATGTAAATCTCGTGATTAAAAAAGACCACTGAAAAACAGGCGAATCAGAACATAACACCGACTGTGACGCAACAGTCAGGATCACTACGCCCCCAACATTTGCATAAACCCGTCCTTGTTCTAAGCCGGCCGAACCATCAGAAGCTCTGCAGGTATTGTAAATAAACAAGCGCGGACAACAGCGAAAATAACACAATAAATGTTATGTTCCAGGCCGTGCAGGGGGTGTGAAGTGCAGGGATGGGTTGGTGTCTGTATTCAGAAAGGCACAGAAAGCAAATAACGCGAGCCACTAAAGGGACATGGTTAGCTCCTTGCTAGCGGTAGCCTGTTACAGTACATACGATTTCACTCTCAGTAAGGAGAGATGAGGATGATGGCGAATGACTTACAGATCCTGAGCACCACTGACAAGCATCTGATCTTGTGAAATGTGTGGTAAGTACTGTTGCTCCATAATGTAAACATAGTTTGTGTGATCGCGTCTCTTGAAAGTGAACTATAACGCGATCGATGGATCGTTCAAAAGCAGTTTCAATGCCTCGCATATTAATAACGGCTCCCTGATGCCCGCGTTTTATATACAGTATAATTACCCGACGATATAACTGCGAGAGAAAGTATTTAAATATATATTTTCCTCCCTGTGCTTCCTTCTTGCTGATGAGCCGTACTGTGAAACAGCCAATCAGAGCAGAGCTCATTATTATTCATGACCCTGCCAAATAAGCCAATAACAGACCGTTTCATTCTAGGGAGAAATCCTAGGGTTGTAAATGGACATGTAAAATCGTTTCTGGAGATTTTTTGCCCTTACCTAAGCCACATACCTTCTGTGTAGATATCAGAGAACAATTTAAAATACTGTATCAATGCATTCTATGGCACCTTTAACATGAGAGTAAGCTATATTCTGTGAATTAGCAAGACTTCTGAGTGATTAGCTGCTATAGGTACATAGCAACAAAGCACAGTAAATGGTAGCCTAAATAAAGCAGCTTTTTGTGCAGTCAAAATAACTTGAAGCGAATGACACTGGAAGTCTCACACACTCAAATTACAAATGGCCACGCCCGTTCTTGCATTAAAAATAAGGTGGATAGCCTATATTAATATTTGAGAACTGTTAAAACTGTGTTTTTGTTTGTAATATTTTACTGCTGAATGAAAAGACCTTGAATAATATCACTGTGTGACGCTATGCTGTTTGCATGAACGCAATATCAATAGACACTGAGGGGGACTTGTCCCAATACTTGATATTTTTACTGTATGCTCTGCTGCACTGTAGGCTGCCACAATGTCTACAAATACTAGAAAGTTACATTTTTAGGCTGGTCCACCTCAGCAGTTAAAGCAGTTGTTAATGTCAAAATGATAGGGAGGACTAGCCAAATCAAGGTGGACAGAAGACAAATGCAAATTCCAGCGTGATGCTTGGCTGCTGTGGTGAAGAAAGCCATCGTAATGCAGCCTGCCCTCATAAACGCAAGAAATCACCAGTAGCCTCACACAGTGTGAGTACCATTGAATTTACTACTAGGCCTACTTCTAAACATAGTGTTCTTCTAAATTGTGAGCTCACTTCTGATTATACCACTCATTTTCTGTGTCCCAAAGACCGGATTTGAAGTGTGATTGCTTCACACAGACACTACGAAGACTGTTCCAATGTGAAGGGTGCACACTCCGACGACTTCATTTGAAGTGCGATTGCATCACAGCGTCACGAGGTAAGCGGTCTCAATTCAGGATGAACCCTCCGAAGACCGCGTTCCAAGGCCGATTGCGTCACCGCAGAATCAAGTCTTTGACATGGAAAAGTGCTTAGCGTCAGACGTACACACTTTTTCTAGTTCGAGTACTGCAGATTTTTGGAAATGTAAGCTGCACTTGCAGCTTTCTGTTCTAAATTATGATGATTGGTGATCTTTTTATGTAAAAAGTAAAGAGTGTAAAGAACATCGACTCCACCGGGCTGGGACACCGGCAAAGGATATAAGTATCGCTTTTTATTTTTATTTTTTATTTTTTCCTTTATATGTTTACTATTGAAATGTTGTTGTATGCATTTGTCAATTTTATTTAATTTCTGTATTTTCTTAAATGGGTGTTTATAGAGTATTTACAGAGTGTTAACTTTTAGTTTTAGTTACTTTTTCTTATTTGTAAGTCGCTTTGGATAAAAGCGTCTGCTAAATGACTAAAAGTAAAGTAAAGTAAAGTAAATGACATTAATTATGAGTAATTTACAAGCATTCAGTTGTGTGCAAGTTCAAGATAATTAGCGATTCATAGTTTTCACATCTGAAAGAGATGTGTACGCGCGTTTTCTGTTCGTATGTTCATTCTATGAATCGCACGTATGCATATTTGGGAGATGATCATAAGATCAAATTTAGGATGGTTTCTGCGCAACATTTTATAAATGAGGCCCCGGGTCTTCTGGGGTGTTCGGGAGGTGAATTACTCCTTAGCGACTCGGAGAGGAATTGGCACAGCTGGCTGAATGGTGTGGCACTAACAATCTGTCCCTCAATGTGGGGAAGACAAAGGAGGTTGTGATGGACTTCAGGAGAAACTCCGTTGACCACCCCCCACTGACCATCGACAGCTCGACTGTGAAGAGAGTCAGCAGCACTAAATTCCTGGGGGTGCACATCACAGAGGATCTCACCTGGACCACCAACACCATGTCACTCCCACAGCTGCAAAGATCATCGGTGCCCCTCTCCCCTCCATCCTGGACATCTTCCTTACACGATGCTCCAGCAAAACCAACAGCATCCTGAAGGACTCCACCCATCCCTCCCACAGTCTCTTCCAGCTCCTACCATCAGGAAGACGGTACCGGAGCATCAGAGCCCGCTCCACCAGACTGCTCAACAGCTTTTTCCCCCAGGCTGTGAGAGCCCTGAACTCAAACCACCCCGCCCCCCCCTCTGAAACCCCTATCTCCTGAAACATGGACCACCCCCCACCCCTAAACCTTACCACACCAAAGAAAAAAACTGTCTGAAACTTTTGTGTGCAATATTCAAATCCGTAAAAGAATTGTTAGGCTGCATTAATTAGATCAACCGGAACCGGGAACACTCCCCATAACACACAATGTACTCGTTGCATCGTAAGAAGAATGGCATCTATGCTAATATTTGTCTGTTTCTTTCTTATTCTGTTTCTCAGTTCGTATCCGATCAGATGGTGGATCAGCACCAAGAGATGATGTCTACAGCCCTGATCGTCAGCGGAGGCCGGACACCTAGTTGAGCCCCAGAAACATATCCCCAATGAAGACCTCGACTAAAAATACAATAAAACTTAAAATATAACAAAAGAACTAAAAATATAATAAAATACCTAACTACATAATACTATTATTGTTAGAAATTGCAATAATATAAAAATAGAACACATTGAATACATTTATACATTTAAAATTTTAATTAAAACATAATAATTGCAAATATGAAAAATGAATAAATACATTTTAAAATAATAAATAGTATTATATATATATATATATATATATATATATATATATATATATATATATATATATATATATATATACAACAGAAATATATTAAATTAATTAAACTATATATTTTAATTATAATAAACAAACAAATATATATTATAAAAATAGACCGAGAAACAATAAATGCATTAAACTATACATTGCAATTATAGCAAATGAATAAATCATATAAATTAAAAACTTCAAATAATGAATAAAACACAAATATAACAAATACATTCAATTATAAATTAAAATGTCCCATCGGGACAAGACCACGGGAATCAGATAAGCCCTTTACACAATCTGACATTGCTGTGGTTGGAATTGAACTGCAGGTTTCTTCTGGCCAGAGGAGAACTGGCCCCCCGGCTGAGCCTGGTTTCTCCCAAGGTTTTTTCTCCATTCTGTCACTGATGGAGTTTTGGTTCCTAGCCGCTGTCGCCTCTGGCTTGCTCAGTTGGGGACACTTCATTTCTAGCGATTATCGTCGATTTTATTTCACAGATACTATTTAAACTAAACTGAGCTAGATAATGACATCACTGAATTCAATAATGAAATGCCTTTAACTGAAAATTGAGTGTTTAATCTTATACATACAATACAATATTATACATTACTGACACTCTATCCACCAATTTGATACTGTTAAGTGCTTTGACACAATCTGTATTGTTAAAAGCGCTATATAAATAAAGCTGACATTACTTACTAGTTCTGAGGTTTATAGCATCTTGGAGATGTGACAGGAGGTTCACTCCGACTCGGCTGGGGTGCAGCAGGCCATCAGCACTAAAGGATCTAGGTACAAAACAAGCAATCTGACACAGAGCCAACAATATTTAGTTTGCAGTTCCAGTTTTATTAGAAGGAAACAAACTAGAGCAGAGGTAAAATGCAGATAAAAGAAAGAATAATATACAATAATATAATAACATATGTGACCCTGGGCCACAAAAGCAGTCATAAGTAGCACAGGTATATTTTGTAGCAATAGCCAACAATGCATTGTATGGGTCAAAATTATAGATTTTTCTTTTATGCCAAAAATCACTAGGATATTAAGTAAAGGCCATGTTCCATGAAGATATTTTGTAAATATCCTACTGTAAATATATCAAAACTTAATTTTTGATTCTTAATATGCCTTGCTAAGAAGCTAAGTTATAATGGCACACCAAAAAAGGACACGCTATTCTGATGGCATTAATGTATAATGCGGAAATGAGAGACGGAGGTCTACGAGATCTGATGCCTTTTAGACTGAGGCCGTTTCGCCTGATTACCTTATTGACGTGGTTTTGCTGAGAATCGATGCCGTTTATGCGCTGGGCATCTGATGATAGCATTAGATGCTAGGCATTAGATGCCATTAGATGTCATTTTAACAGATAACAGTTATCTGAATACTGACGCAGAGCTCTGGGGATGGCCTAAACTGTGCCCCGTGCGATGAATAAAAACATAGTCCTCCGAAAAATGTTGTGCAGTTTTAAAGTATTACCTGTTGCTGCATTTTCTTTCAGTTTCAAAGCAATAATCTTGCGCAGTGTCTAGCAAGAGAAAAACGAAGTTAAGAAGTCATAGATCGGCAAACAAAAACCAGAGGGCTTTAGCATGTTGAGCTCCAGGTTGTTTAGACTGCACCAGTCAGCCAGCTCCTTAACCTCCTGTCTGTAGGCAGACTCGTCACCGTCCTGGATGAGGCAGATGAGTGTGGTGTCGTCTGCAAACTTCAGGAGCTTGACAGAGGGGTCTTTAGATGTGCAGTCGTTGGTGTACAGAGAGAAGAGCAGTGGGGAGAGAACACATCCCTGAGAGGTACCAGTGTTGGTGGGGTGGCTGTTTAACATGAATTTCCCCAGTCTCACTAGTTGCTGCCTATCTGTCAGAAACCTGGTGATCCACTGACAGATAGAGCTAGGGACAGAGAGCTGGGTTAATTTGGTCTGGAGGAGTGTAGGGATGATGGTGTTGAAGGCCGAACTAAAGTCCACAAACAGGGTCCTCACATAAGTCCCTGATTTGTCCAGGTGTTGCAGGATGTAATGCAGTCCCATGTTGACTGCATCATCCATGGACCTGTTTGCTCGGTAAGCAAACTGCAGGGGGTCCAGTAAGGGTCCAGTGATGTCCTTCAGATAAGCCAGAACTAGTTTTTCAAATGACGTCATGACGACAGACGTTAGAGCCACAGGTCTATAGTCATTAAGTCCTGTTATATTGGGTTTCTTTGGAACAGGGATGATGGTGGAGCGTTTGAAGCAGGAAGGGACTTCACACAACTCCAGAGATCTATTGAAGATCTGTATGAAGATGGGGGCCAGCTGGTCAGCACAGGTTTTCAAGCAGGCTGGTGTCACACCGTCTGGGCCTGGTACCTTCCTTCTCTTGTTCTTCCTGAAGACCTGGCGCACATTTTCTTCACTGATCTGGAGTGCAGGTGTGAGGAAGAGGGGGGTTGCTGGAGGTGTTAATGGTTGTGTAGACAGATGGTCAGGATGGGTGTGGGGGGTTTCAAATCTACAATAAAACTCATTCAGGTCTTCAGCAAGTTGTTGATTCACCTCAGTGCTGGGGGATGGTGTCCTGTACTTGGTGATGGCTTTCAGGCCTTTCCACACTGAAGCAGAGTCATTGGAATTGAACTGATCTACTAGCTGTTTAGCGTAGGTCCTTTTAGCCACTGTAATCTCCTTATTCAGTGTGTTCCTGGCCTGATTATACAAGACTCTGTCCCCATTTCTGTAGGCGTCCTCTTTGGCCTGACGAAGGTGTCTGAGTTTTGCTGTAAACCATGGCTTGTCATCGTTGAATGTTACATATGTCCTGGTGGGAATGCATATATCCTCGCAGTAACTAATATATGAGGTTACAGTCTCTGTGAACTCGTCCAGATTGGTGGAAGCAGCTTCAAAAACACTCCAATCAGTAAGGTCGAGACAGGTTTGTAAAACTCGCTCTGTCTTGCTGGTCCATCTCTTTACAGTCTTAACCACAGGTTTAGCAGATTTAAGTTTTAGCTTGTATGTTGGTATAAGATAAAGCACGCAGTGATCAGAGAGCCCCAAAGCTGTCTGTGGAACAGAGTGATATGCATTCTTAATTGTGGTGTAACAGTGATCCAATATATTACTTTCTCTGGTGGGACATGTAACACGCTGTCTGTATTTTGGCAGTTCACGTGAGAGATTTGCTTGATTAAAGTCCCCAAGAATGATTAAAACAGAGTCTGGGTGTTGTTGTTCTATGTCTGTGATCAGATCAGCGAGTTTCTGTAAAGCCGAGCTCACATGCGCTTGCAAAGGAATGTAGACACTCACGAGAATGAACGAGCAAAACTCCCGCTGCAAGTAGAAAGGCCTACAGTTAATGGAGAGCGTTTCTAGATCTGGATAGCACATATTCTTTAACACTGTAACATCTGTACACCACCTCTCATTGATGTAGAAGCATGTCCTGCCGCTGCGCGATATCCCTGTTGATTCTGCGTCGCGATCTGCTCTAAACAGCTGAAAGCTCGGCAGATGAAGCGCGCTGTCTGGTATGGCGGCATTCAACCAGGTTTCCGTGAAACACAGAGCAGCAGAGTTTGAGAAATCCTTATTTGTCCGGGAGAGCAGAAGGATTGCATCCGTTTTGTTGGGTAGAGAGCTGAGATTCGCTAGATGGATGCTAGGCAGCGCCGTTCTAAATCCGTGTTTTCTGAGCTTCACAAGCGTGTCGGCTCGCTTCCCCCGTCTGCGCGTCCTGAAGCGTCTGAACAGCGCCGCTCCGCCAACTACATTGTCCAGCAATACATCCAAATAATCGAAAACTGGTAGGATATTTTTTGGTGTGCTCTGTCGAATGTTCAGCAGTTCTTCTCTGGTAAAACTGATCATGTTTGAGAAACAAAAAAACAGGAAAAACTAACAAAAACACTAAAACAACTGGATAGCGAAGCACCATGGCTGCCGTGAGTGGTGCCATCTTGATGTATAGGCCATGTTCATACAGCAGCAGAATACGGTTGACAGTCCTGTATTTGAGTCCTTCATATGGACTGATATGTTCACACACAATTTGGTTATTTACGGGCGTGACAACCGTGTAAAAACTTTAGAACTATTACTTTAATTTGAGCTTTTAGGGAATCTATTCTTAAGATTCGATATTTATATGATTAATTGATATTAATCAAAATGTCCAACTTATACCTTATTAACCATACCTCATTAACGACTTGTCCAGCAAGCATTAAACCAGTATGCCTTAACAATTCAGATTATTTCCGTGGCCACAGTACTACTGAATTGATTAGGTAATGTTGAGCATGGGTCAAATTAGCATTGGTAAAATTAGCATAGGTAACGCGATCTTTGGCAAATAGTTAAGACTTGGAAATTACATAGCAACAGACAAGAGATTTCTTAATAGAATCAAAGTTTATTTCACTACTCTACCACAATACTAAGCTAAATAACACAAAATAGAATATGTAAACACACAAACACACACATTGCAGGCAATTCATTGTTTTCATCTGAAGAGAGTTTTAAGGTTCTAATGCTCGTTTTCAAGAATGCTCTAACTTCAACCTGAGGGAGTCACAAGCAAGGAACTTCATTATCTTTACTCTTAAAGATGAATACAACCAGTTTCCAACAGCATTAGGAAGAATTGTTTGATTTTACTTACTTTAAGTTGAGTTCCGTTCCTTTGCTGGTCGAGGGAACCCCTGGTGCGTATTGGCTGCTGAAATCGCTGTTGCGTGATGTCACTGGGGATGCCCTCTTGCGATTGGTTGGTTTCTCTGTTACGTGATGACGCTCTTAGGAAGTCTGTTTCAGTCCTTACGGCTTCAGAGGTTAAGTTTCTTTAGAAGTTTGACTGAGTCTTGATAGTCGTTCGATGCTCGGCCAGATGTCAATGGCTAGAAGCGCTTAACAGCGCGATCAGAGCAGGAGCCGAAGTTTCAAACAGCGCGCAAGCAAGCAGAGAGAGCAGAGCACAAACGCAAAACTGGGCATCTGTCTTTAACGGGCTGATTTGGGATCCACCCACAGGCGACTGACCCAATCAGATTCTTCCTGTGGGGCGGAGCCCCGCCCTGCACGGCTTCTTTCCGTGCATACATTATCTGTTCAGTTATTTTATCACATGAAGAAACTATTGACAGCATGAAATCAGCTCTCGTTCAACATCAAACATTAGGTATTTGGCATACACAAAGTACATACCTTAATTTTATATACTGACATGGGTTAATGCATCGATTAAACGATCCTAAATTCTGAATAAATCACACCAATCATGTGAAACTAAACACTAGTGATCGTGAGACATTAGACATCGAAAGATTACAACAATACCATAGATTCCAATAACACAGCAAGCTTATAAATGACATGAAATACAACCTTAATATATATTGTAAATATATTGTATATATTGTTTTTGAGTATATTGCTTCAATAGCAGAAACTAGTATAATTTGTCCCTTTTGAAATGCTTAAGCAAAGGTTTGAGTCTCTTTGTCTGTTAGAGAGGGGAAAATAAAACGTTTCCTTTGGAATGTGAGGAGGAGAGAGTAGAATTGTCTGAAACATGAGACTATCATGTTTGGGGAGACCTGGAGATTTTCTTAGCTCGGACGTGTGTTGTAAAAACATCATCCTTGTTGATACCATCATTGAATTACTGCATTACACGATCAGGAGTTATCAGGGCTAGTCTGTGCTGGATCCTTTCCAGATGCCACGGCTTTATACTGTTCGACGTTATTTATGGTAAACCGGTCACGAACATTGAAGGTTCTGTTCTTTAAAGACATCCAGATGTTCTTCTCAAATATCTCGTGTTTTTATGGGTCTCAGGAGATAAGACGATGGTTATCCTCTTAGACAGGGAGGCGTCAGTAGGCTTGGTCCCTTTCGGACTGAAGGGAGGGAATCGTCTAAGTTTCCTCTTTGGTATGCACGATTCTATAATTGTTTGGTCTTGGTTCAATAAGGTTCTACAACCGCATTGAACTCACAACTGAACTCACACCTGTAAATTTTTAGGACTCACAACCACATTCTTGGAACACACATGCTGTGTGGACGGAACAGGCCTGGACAACTAGCTGTCTGTCTCGTCATACAGTGTGTGAGAGCCGTTCTGCCGCACAAACACATGTCTACCGTGTGTTTCGTGTTTTCATGTGTTTTCGGTAACTTACAGTGAAGGAGAAATGAGCTGCATGTCATCTGAAAGTTTTAGATCCAGTCAGTTTTCCACCGGAGCCGCGCCTGTCAGTTTTGTTTTCAAATGCTCCGCTCTCCACCCAAATTTAAAAGCATTGATGTAGAAGCATGTCCTGCTGCTGTGCGATTTCCCATTGATTTCCCGCGATTTTACATTGGTCACTGTCGCTATGGTTACTGGTGAGGAATACAGGCTTGACTCCTGTTGCACGTTCATACAGACAATATTCTAAACACATCTGTAAGCTGCAGAGTGAAAGAGATATTTTGATATTTTGACACCTGTAAAAAAAATGCGGTTGTCGGTCCCAAAAACTGACAGTGTGAACGTAGCCATAGTGACTACGATGCTGCAGTGTGTGCGAGACCTTGATATTTATTCATTTGTATTATATTTTAGTCATTATTCTGTCATTTTTTGTTCACAGTCATTTCACATATTTATGCCAAAATTCTTAATATTCAAAGTCATGCTGTCAACACATTATACCATTAAAGATTAATTAACCTAAATGTTCAACATTGTTAAATTTCTATATTCTAAATTTCTATTTTCGCACATTCATTCATCTATTTAAATCCTGCTTTTAGGAAAATAAACCATGTTATGTGTAATAAAACTGTGGCAATACAAATGGAAATCAGTACGCTGAAAAATAAAACATGGTTACTGCATATTTACAATAGTAAAACCATGGTTAATTTTTGTAAGGGTGTTTATCAGTCAAATTCATTTAAAAAATGTAAACAGGTATAAAATATGATCAGTAAGAGAAACACACCCAGACACCCATAGTTTTGTCCCAGATCCGGACCACAACTGGCCCATGTGAAATCCATGCAGGCCAGATGTGGGCTGGATCTGGGCCGACACTGCTTGCTGTCTGGGCATTGTTAATGAGAAGACGAACTTGAATGAAGTGTGATAGAGGTCTATTGTATCTCATCAGTATAAAAATTAAAATTCATGTCCAATTTCTGAATTATGCTGCATAAAAGGAAGCATTTACAATGAAAATAAAACTGGGCCAAGGATTGATGCTTGTGGAACACCGTATAATATTTCATAGTTCTTTGATGTACAATTACCTATATTCACAAAAAAAGTTCATTTCTGTAATATACGTTTTGAACCAATTTAAAACATTTGTGACCCTGGACCACAAAAGCAGTCATGAGTAACACAGGTATATTTGTAGCAATAGCCAACAATACATTGTATGGATCAAAATTATACATTTCTCTTTTATGCCAAAAATTATTAGGATATTAAGTAAAGATCATGCTCAATGAAGATATTTTGTTTATATACTACCATATATATATATATATATATACATATCAAAACTTCATTTTTGATTAGTAATATGCATTGCTAAGAACTTCATTTGAACAACTTTAAAGGAGATTTCCTCAATATTTAGATTTTTTTGCTCCCTCAGACTCCAGATTTTCAAATAGTTGTATCTCAGCCAAATATTGTCCTATCATAACAAACCATACATCAATGGAAAGATTATTTATTCAGCTTTCAGATGATGTATTCTCTGATGTATTCAGATGATTGTAATCTCAATTTATTTTTTAAAAATGACCATTAAGACTGGTTGTGTAGTCCATGGTCACATTTATTCAATTGATTCTGTCAAAACGACTGCTTCATTCAGGAACAAAGTGAGAAACTGTTTTTATGAATGGATCAGAGAATCATAGATTCATCTATCTGTTAAAAAAAAATAATAATAATTCATACAGTAAGGAAACATCGCTGTGTGTTGCCATTGAGACACACAACATAGCTTTGTTTGGAATCATTTTATTTAGCTAAATAGAGCAAAAAAACAATATTGTCTTTACAGTTTAAGCCACTTAATATTAACTTCTTGTATGTTGAATTGTGCCATCCATATCACCCTGTAGCCCAAGACTGGTTGCCCACTGAAGCTAAGCAGGGTTGAGCTGGTCAGTACCTGGATGGGAGACCTCCGGTGAAAGCTAGCTTGCTGCTGGAAGAGGTGTTAGTGAGGCTCACCCTGCGGTCTGTGTGGGTCCTAATGCCCCAGTATAGTGATGGGGACACTATACTGTAAAAAGTCTTTCGGATGAGACGTTAAACCGAGGTCCTGACTCTCTGTGGTCATTAAAAATCCCAGGATGTCCTTCGAAAAAGAGTAGGGGTGTTACCCCGGCATCCTGGCCAAATTTCCCCATTGGTCTCTGACCATCATGGCCTTCTAATCATCCCCTTACACTGATTGGCTTCATCACTCTGTCTCCTCTCCACCAGTAAGCTGCTGTGTGCTGGTGTTCTGGAGCACTATGGCTGCCGTCGCATCATCCAGGTGGATGCTGCACACTGGTGCTGGTTGAGGAGATTCCCCCTTGTATATAAAGCGCTATATAAATGTAACAAATTAATTAAAATCATATCAAACCGATATAGGATGAAACACGTTTAAGGCAATCACCTATATTAATGCCTAAATGTATAAATGTGAATACATACACTTTAAAGCCACTGACCTGCTAAATAATTGGCGATGAACTCGTGTCTGGTTTCTCCCTGATCGAAGGCCGTTTGATGGAAAAGTCCCATGTCTACTGACTTCATTAAAGTCTCTACATGTCCTCATGTCATGTACATGTGTATCCCCGTGTAACTCAAAATGCCCATTTCTACCGTGTTTTCTTTTTTTTAAAAATCGAATAAAAGAAATGCACTGACCATTAAAAAAAATTAATTTCGCAGTGGCAGTTCGTGATGCTCAAAAGCCAAAAGCGTGCCAAAGTAATGAGAGATGCACCAATCACCGCCATGGAATCTAGAACTGGCGCAAGCATTTTGTATTGACTATTACAATAATAACGATAATGGAAAAAATAATAATAATATAACAATTAGAATAGTACTGCTACTGTAGATAATTATTAAAGTTTTAATAAATTAAATGCATGAGTCTATTACCACAAAAGCCATAGTTAAACCATGGTTACTGTAGTAAATCATGGTTAATTTTTGAGTCCTGCTGCTGTTAGCGTTCACATGGGTACCTGCTTATTTATGGATCAGTGCTGCTGGGAGTGAGACCATCATCAACAGTTCTTCTGTTATCAGACTTCATTCTTAATTTAGCTTTTCTTTTTCTTTTTTCTTAATTCTGGTGGATTAAAAAAGAAATTAGATATTTTTTGACTCCCATAGTTAGCTGAAGTAAAAATCACCTGTTTTCTCATTTGAATATTATAATTTTAGCATAGTACCGTTACGCCAGATCGACTTTTGAAATGTAGTTATTTCTCAAAATCACAAACTGGATTTGACAACGTATAAAAAAACGTAATATTTTGAACAATTTTATGAATAAAGGTGGAAAATTATAAAAGATGTTGAAAAAGAACACTTTATTTCAAGTCACCATCTTAAATTTGCTAGCTGTTTGAGATCACATCTCGTATTTTTCTCATTTAGTCCTGAATTAATTTCTAATTCTTTTGCTTTCATTCACGAGTGCAGTTTTAGCTCAGTAAGACTTCATGGTCTCAGTCCTGGTGCTGATGCTGTTTGAACTTTACATTGAAACTGGATTCTGTGATGTGATGGAGAACAATCTCTGAGAGAGAATAAAACATCACGCTGAACTTCAGCTTTCAATGGTTTTTTTGTGTTTGTTTAATGCATACTTCTCACAAAAATAAAAACAATGAATGTCGTAAATGATTCAAGTGTGATTTATAGTTTGAAAGCATGTATTTTACTAATTCAACACTAAATACGCATTAAAACAAATCTAACTTTTATTGAGATCAAATCATTACGAAGAATACATTTACTGAAGAAGAAAAGGAAATGTTTTTAACTAAAGGCTTTAAATATGAAGTGAAATGTGCAAAACCTTCCAGGAGCATTCAGATGTCTTCTGGCACAAGCTCAGATACAGGAGTCACGGTCAGAGGTGGAGAAATGCTGCCTAAATGAAGTAAGTTTTGTATATTCTCCTTCAGATTTGAAGTAACAGAAGTGTCTGTCTGGATGTGAGTGTGGTTGAGTGTAGCAGCCCTGGGCTGTTGTGAGTCTGTATGAACGGCTCAGGACGCGTCTGAAGGGACGTGCTCCTCGAAGCCCTCTCTCTCACGCACCAGCGCTCGCTCCAGGATCACACGGCCCTCCTTATAGCGCTGGCTGTCCTCGGTGGCAAACTCGTAGATCCAGCCCAGCTTGCTGTTGCAGTTCTTACAGCTGACGTCTCGCACCATGTGTCTGCCGGTCAGCATCACGCGGTCCTGCACCTCGCTGTACTGCAGGTTCACCACCTCAAACACACACACACACACACACACAGCTGAAAGACTGATCCGTCACTCTCTGGACAGCCGATGCGCCAGGTGGGATTATATTTCAAGTATTTATCAAAAGAATTCAAGTTATGTGAATGGGCTTCAGCAGTACACAGATAAAAAAGAAAGTTCAGTTAAATGAGATATTCTAATCTGGTTACGATGAGCAGATTAAATCAGAATCTGAGCAGAATTATGACGCAGCCCGCGGCCGGAGCGTCACCTTGTTGAAGAGGAAGGCTCGTCCGGTGGCTCCGGTGAAGCGTGTGGAGATCAGCTCGGAGCGGTTGGTCAGGATCGTGTCACAGTTAGCGCAGGAGAACAGACGCGTCCCTCCCACGTGATCCAGGAAGATCCGGCCCATGGCAGCTGTCAAGATATTCACACCTCACGTCATTACCCAGCTTCATGAATTATTACTATCAGTATTAATCAAGCGTGCCGCACATGTCCTGAACAGTGAAGCCAAGACATTTCGATCGCCCCCCCGCCCCGCCAGTGTCTGAATGCACTATAGATCATAAACCCTGCAGATCAAGGCAACCTGAGACAAACTAAAGAATCAAGTTACACTTCAAACACATTTTTCATTATTTCTGGTAGCTCTTTAAGTGGTGATTCTTTGATGATAAAAACGAGGCGTGGCATCATGACTGTGTGGGCGGGGCTTAATCATTTGACTCCACCCACAATCACTACTGTGCAGAATCCACATGACATCATTAGAGCAAGATGGCAGTGTTGGGCAGGAACTAGTTACTAGTATCTAGTTACAGTAATAATTGTACATTTTACAGTAACTAGTAGTGTAACTAATTACTAATAAGATTTCACTAATAATATTACAGTTACCCTCCCACTTTTGATGCCTCAACTCCCACTGATTTGAAATCTAACAATCCCTAGATGTATTTTCACAATTGTCATGACTTGCACAGGAACATGACGTCACCAGAGCATCCGGGAGCGTGGAATGCAGATGTAAATATTAATTTTACATTGTTTTTGTGAGGAGGAAAGATGATCTGATGATCTGTTGTGGCTTTAATTTACTCTGGTATTACATGCCCACCCGTTCCCTCTGATGCTGATATAAATTGCATTACTATATTTAAAAATCTTTTTGGAAAACAAAACCTTTTCTAATGGACTTATGTGATTTGATAAAATGCATCATGAAATATAAATATGGGTAACACTGAAATAATAGCTGCAATTAGCTTCAAGCGACACTATTAATCAGAATAACAGCACTCTCGGTCAGCACTGAGCGTTTAACTTCTGGCCAGATGAGAATTATATTAGTAACATTTTACAAGTATTTTGTGAAAAAATAAATAAATGTGGCTAGTAGTGTAACTAGTGAATTGAATAAGTAATGTAATAATATTAGTTTTGAAAGGAGAGACTAGTAATGAGTAATATAGTGCATTCTAGAGTCTGTTTCGGCAGGTTTTGTACTGTGTCAGCACAGAAGACACGACAGCTACACAGATCTTATCTGTGGCATGAGCTGTAATAAAGAGTGTGATGTGAGATCAGTCATGTGTTCAGTCTCTCTCTTCATCAGGTGTGTGTTATGGACTGAGCAGAAGCTTCGAAACTTTAGTGAATCATTTGTTTCGAATCAAACTGCCAGTCACGTGACGTCAGTAAACATCAGAACTGTTTCGAATCGTCATTGTTTCCATTGAACCAGCGGCTGTGGTTTTACCTGATCTCAGAACACTTTCATCAATTTGTAGGCATTTTAACGAGACATTTGTGTAATTAAAAGGATGAGAAGTAGTTAATAGCCTCTTACTGGCCTTTATATTGAAGCTCTCCATTAACACAAACAAAGCAAGCCCTGCAAATTAATATAAAATACATTTAAAAACACATAGTATACATAGACTTCATGTTTAATGGTATTTTACTTTTTTTAGTACATTTAATGTATTATACTTTCATGAAATCCTTTGTAATGGGCTTTTAAAAGCCGTTTTTACGCGTGCGTTTTGCTGCATTTACACACTTTTGGCCAGCAGGCGTCACTAGTGAATCACTGAATCATTTTGCCGAACAATGGGTTCAATTGATCCGAAGCTTCACGAAGGTTCGCTTCTGAACTGTGTAGCGCACTAACCACACACAGTCATTTAACACAGACGAACGATAACAGCTCAATCTCACCGTTTTCTGTCGCCTCCAAACCTGTCAGACTCAGATGAAGCACGAAGCTTTCTTTCCTCTCTCTGTCTGTCTGCAGTCTCACGAGAGAGCACTGTGTCAACATCCGGGGTTCTGTTCTGCGCATGCGCATGCGCACGACACACGCGCACTGATGACGCACGGCGTTAAACATAGATTCGATTCACGGGTTATGAATAGTAAATATATTTTAATTGTTAAAATGATCATTTTTAATGTAAGGAATGCATTTTAATGTAAAAAATTACAATCGCTCGCAAAAATCAAATGACTGAAAATACAGAATTTTGAATTGTAAAAAGAATAATTTTCCATATCTGTGATTGCATATTATATGCATACTAAACGCTCTACTGTTTGAGCTACAGGAAGGCTGAAATACAAGATCTATAGCAGTAATGTTATTATCATGCCATAACCTGAAAGCTCTTTATCACAAGAAAAGCTGTTATTTATAATCTGGATTTATAATCAGCGCATCCGTTTATGGCCCTATATTATGATGACATAATATAAAGTAATTAATAATACAAATATTGTTTTAAAAATTACATAATGATTGTGCCTTGATTTTGTATTTATTTGCATTAATATGTATTTATTCGTCAATAATGTTACATAATTTGATATTTGTAGTGTTTCGACAGCGAAGGCATGGAATGAGTGAGTCCCTGTGGTGCTGGCATCTATAGCCTATAATATATATCAGCTCTCTGTGATAGAGAGAACCAGCTCCTGCTGCTGTGTGTTTACATGCTGATGTGTGCCTCTGATTCACACTCTCAGTTTCTCATGTTAGTTTGCTGAAATTAATCTGAAACCATCAGTATGTCAACAGAACTGTTATGTTATTAATGCCACGGGACAACGACTTGCTTCAGCTTCTGATGATGTATTATATGCGCACACACATAGCACTCAACTCTACAGCCTGTGCATCAATCACAACACCTTACTGGAACTATAACTGTTATCGGGCATAACATCACACTAACTAAGTGCATTTAATTGAGTATCGTACTTAAGTATCTGTACTTTACTTGAGTATTATTTTTTGTGGAAACTTATGACTTTAACTTCACTACATTTGAAAGACAAATATTGTACTTTCCACTACGTTTCTATCAAGGTCCTGGAAGTAGAAAGTTGTTTCTGTAGCAGCTTTGAAAGTCAGTGGGTGATGTTTTTCTTCTCTGAAATGTGACTTTCTTTTTTTCCAGGCAGTTTATCATTCATCACTCTTCTGGGGCTACATGAAGTGATTTCCCAGCATTTGTGTGAACACTGACCAGTTGCAAATGTGTTATTTATTGACAACAGTTCAATAATGAGAAGTTAATATTGTGGACAATATTGTCTGATTTTGCTAAGTTGAGTACGTGAAAGCCACAGAAGAGCTGTTGTGTGTCTCCTAATCAAACACAGGTGTTGGTCTTGAAGCAGCGCTGCTCAGACCGCTCTGTGTGTGACATCATAGTACCGTGGGAGCGATTAGACAGCACATTTGTGTTTCGATGTCAAATAAATCTGGCTGTTTTGCTTTTTTGTTAAAGCAGTGCTGCTGTTGTAAAGTTATACAGCTACACTTGTGTTGCTGGGTTTAAAAGCAGGTTTGATGTTTTTTTATCCCTCTGTATTTACAGGATTTCACTGTCCACTCGGTTCAAATGTGGATAAACGGCTACACATAGATGTGTGCACACACTGCCAGAGCTGTGAGAGATCACTAACTGTGTTAAACATATATATTTTTCATGCTAAAAGCTCTTTATTCCAAAGATACTACAAGCTAGTATCAGTAGGTGTAATGTATTGTAAGTTGTTTCAGAGGGATTGCAAATATTACATACATCAATAATAAAACAGTGCATTGACATCAAAAAGGAAATTTACTTTTGGCACTGAAGTACTTTTAAAAGCAAGTACTTCTGTACTTTTACTTAAGTAAAAATCTGTCTTTACAGCTTTCACTTGTAATGGAGTAATATTTGACCAGCAGTATCTGTAAGTAATGAAGTTGTGTACTTTGTCCGCCTCTGTATGTTAGTAAATTAATGTATGAGTAAATAGTATGAAAATTAGAACAGTTTCACAGTTGCTTTATTTATTATATGTTTTTTTGTTTTTCAGAATACGTTATACATGTATTATGTGTTATATGATGTTTTTGATGGTTTTGTGCTCACCTGTCAATCACCTGCCAATCATATGTTGTTTACATAACATTTTTGGTCAGTTTATTTTTCTTGATGCTCACGGTGACTTCAGAGTCTGTCGTCTCTCTAAATGAGGACACAAATCTCCAGAACTCCTCTCAGAGTCTCTTCATGAGCAGTTTACTGTTTAGAAACTATCTTCTTATCATCTACACACAGCACTGTAAAGGTATTCACGGCAACCTGTTAAAATAAACGTCTGGTTTAACCTGAAGACATTGTGCCAGAAATATATGACTATTGTTCAGCAGAATGTTCAGTAAAACAACTACTACTACTATTAAAATAAAGCAAACATTGTTTTAGGAATAATCACACACTTTCCATGTTTATATTTTAATAGTAACTTTTTGCCAAAAAATTATATTTGTTTAATTTTCAACAATTAAAAGATAAATTAATGTTGTATGCCTTCATTTGATACTATAAAATTAAAATACATGACACAGAATTTCTGAGGGAATACAGATTTCATAAAGCTATTTTAAGAATAAATTAGAATAAATTAAGTTGTTTTTATGCATTCAAATGATTAGACATGCTAAAACACAAAATTTGATAACAAAACATATGGTGAGAAAAAATAAAACATTTAGGGTTCTAAACATGTCATTTTTGTTAAACTTTTACAACCCAAATTCCAGAAATGTTGGGATGTTTTTTTTTTTTTATTTGAATAAAATGAAAACTAGAAGAATTTCAAATCACATGAGCCAATAATTTATTCACAATAGAACATAGATAACATAACTAATGGTTAAACAAATAGTTCGTACAGGGACATGTTTACCATGGTGTGGCATCGAGGTTATGAGTTTCTGGAGTTTTGGTGTTGGAATTTGGTCCCATTCTTGCCTATTGGGGTTAGACAACACGTTTCAGGACCTACTCCTTGCTGTAGCTGGTGTGTGGTGAGCGCACTGGCGCCGTTGTGCTGTGGCTGCCGTCGCATCATCCAAGTGGATGCTGCACACTGCTGGTGGTTGAGCAGAGACCCCCCACACATGATTGTAAAGCGCTTTGGGTGTATAGCAATACACAATAAAGCACTATATAAATGCATCATTCATTCATTCATTCATACTCATTGTGGAAATCATACTCTAGATTTAATACTGTCACATGGAATTGATGTTAGTGGTGTTGAAATCCTGCAGCAAAGCGATGATATCTCAGATCATTATCTAGTCTTGTGTAAACTCCATATAGCTAAAACTGTAAATTCTACTCTTTGTTACAAGTATGGTAGAACCATCACCTCTACCACAAAAGACTGCTTTGTAAGTAATCTTCCTGATTTATCTCAATTCCTCAGCATATCCAACAGCACAGAAAAACTTGATGATGTAACAGAAACTATGGACTCTCTCTCTTCTAGTACTTTAGATACAGTTGCTCCTTTACGCTTAAGGAAGATTAAGGAAAACAGTCCGACTCCGTGGTATAATGAGCACACTCGCTCCCTAAAGAGAGCAGCCCGGAAAATGGAGCGCAGATGGAGGAAAACAAAACTAGAGGTGTTTCGTATAGCTTGGCGGGAAAGTACCCTATCCTACAGAAAAGCATTAAAAACTGCTAGATCTGATTACTTTTCATTTCTTCTAGAAGAAAACAAACATAACCCCCGATATTGATTCAATACAGTCACTAAATTAACGAAAAATAAAGCATCAACAGGTGTTGGCATTTCCCAAAAGCACAGCAATAATGACTTTATGAACTACTTTACTTCCAAGATCGATTCTATCAGAGATAAAATTGTAATCATGGAGCCGTCAGCTACAGTATCGCATCAGATGCACTATAGATCCCCTGAGGAACAATTCCACTCATTCTCTACTATAGGAGAGGAAGAATTGTATAAACTTGTTAAATCATCTAAACCAACAACATGTATGTTAGACCCTATTCCATCTAATCTACTAAAAGAGCTGCTTCCAGAAGTCATAGATCCTCTTTTAGCTATTATTAATTCATCACTGTTGTGATAAGGACCCGATCAGCCACAAGGAGGTTCACAAATGCCGGAGCGAAGTTGGCGTCCACAAAGATGTTTATTTAGAGCAGATGTGCAAAAATGTGCAAATAAATAGAACCGAGAGCTTACAACACAGATTGATATAAAAACAGTATAAACCGCTAAGTACTAAGAACAATACTAACTCCCCTCCAATTCACTGAGGCTAGCGTTTTACATGCTTCACAGCGCAATCCCATTCACAAGCTCATTATCCGTCCTCCTTTGCAGTAGTGACGGCCATCTTAAATACACAGTTTCCCGCTCTCCCAAATTGGGACATACCATTTCTATAATATAAAAACTCTTAACTTTGATTCATACATGAGATTTAGAAACAAGAGCCTAAATAAATACAAATAATAATGCAAATCAAAAACGAATAAATCATAACATTTGAAATGCACTCATACATAGAATTAGCATAAAATTAGCACTTTTACAAGAGTACATTTACTGCCACGCCTACTCGGCTGGATCAGAAATACATTCAAATAAAACCAAGTCGAACGCAGTAAAGCAGTGATGGAAGGCAACTAAAGTCTCTCCATCACAACTGTCATTAGGATATGTCCCCAAAACATTCAAATTGGCTGTTATTAAGCCTCTCATTAAAGAACCACAACTTGACCCCAAAGATCTAGTTAATTACAGACCGATCTCAAATCTCCCTTTTCTGTCAAAGATACTAGAAAAGGTAGTATCCTCACAATTATATTCCTTCTTAGAGAAAAATGGTATCTGTGAGGAATTCCAGTCAGGATTTAGACCGTATCATAGTACTGAGACTGCTCTCATTAGAGTTACAAATGACCTGCTTCTATCATCTGATCGTGGTTGTATCTTTTTCTCTCTGAATGTGAGCAAAACTAAAGAGCTGATCATGGACTTTAGGAAGAGACAGCAGCAGCCCTACACTCCTCTTATGATCAGTGGGACCCCTGTGGAGAGGGTGAGTAGCCTGATGGCAAGAACTGAGAGACTTAGGAGGAGCTTCTTCCCCCAGGCCATCAGGCTCCTAAACTCTAACTCTGTGTCATAACATCACTTGACTCCAGGTAAATATCACCATATCAATAAGCTATTCATAATTTTTCTCTACCTCATATTGCTGCTATTATATACCCTGTACAACCTTTTTGCACATTATTTTTGCACATTCCTGTTATATTACTATTTATGTCAACAACATACTGACCTGCACATTTATATTTATATATTTTTTATCTTTTATTTTATTTTACTCTTTTATTTTTTTCTACTTTTATTTTTCTTAATATTTGTATTCTATATAATTGCACTGTCCTTGGAGCGGACCTGACCTACATTTCACTGCTGGTTATACCCTGTATAATTGTGTGACGAATAAAAATCTTGAATCTTGAATCTTTATTAGTTCTACTGGATCTTAGCGCTGCGTTCAACACTATCGACCACAACATAATTTTAAATAGACTAGAACACTTTGTTAGCATTAGTGGAAGTGTCTTAGCATGGTTCAAATCGTACTTATCTGACTGCCATCAGTTCGTAGCAGTGAATGAAGAGGCATTATATCGATCACAAGTGCAGTATGGAGTACCTCAAGGCTCAGTACTAGGGCAGTTACTTTTCAAGTTTTACATGTTACCCTTGGGAGATATTATCAGGAGACATGGTGTTAGCTTTCACTGTTATGCTCTATATTTCTTCGCGGCCCGGTGAAACACACCAAATTGAGAAACTAATGGAATGCATAGTCGATATAAAAAACTGGATGCTAAATTCTGAAAAAACAGAGGTGTTAATTATCAGACCTAAAACCCCCACATGTAATAACCTAGAACACTATCTAACACTTGATAGCTGCTCTGTCAATTCTTCTTCATCAGTTAGGAACCTAGGTGTGCTGTTTGACAGCAATCTTTCATTTGAAAGCCATGTTTCTAGCATCTGTAAAACTGTGTTTTTCCATCTCAAAATCATATCTAAATTGCGACCTATGCTCTCAACGTCAAATGCAGAAATGCTAATTCATGCATTTATGACCTCAAGGTTAGACTATTGTAATGCTTTACTGGGTGGTTGTTCTGCACGCTTGATCAACAAACTACAGCTGGTCCTTACTAGAACCAGGAAGAATGACCATAGTTCTGTCAACACTGCACTGGCTTCCTATCAAACATCGTATAGATTTTAAAATCTTGTTAATTACTTATAAAGCCCTGAATGGCTTAGCTCCTCAGTACTTGAGCGAGCTCTTATCACATTATAGTCCTCCACGTCCGCTGCGTTCTCAAAACTCTGGCCGTCTGATAATACCTAGAATATCAAAATCGACTGCGGGCGGCAGATGCTTTTTCTATTTAGCGCCCAAACTCTGGAACAATCTACCTAACACTGCTCTGGAGGCAGACACACTGTCAGTTTAAATCTAGATTAAAGACACATCTCTTTAACCTGGCTTACACATAACACACTAATACACTTCTATTATTCAAATCTGTTAAAGGATTGTTAGGCTGCATTAATTAGATCAACCGGAACCGGGAACACTCCTCATAACACATGATGTACTCGTTACATCATAAGAAGACTGGCATCTATGCTAATATTTGTCTGTTTCTTTCTTATTCTGTTTCTCAGTCCGTGTCTGGATCAGATGGTGGATCGGCGCCGGGAGATGATGTATGTGGCCCTGATCGTCGGCGGAGACCGGACACCTGGATGAGCCCCGGGACATATCCCCAGTGAAGACCTCGACTGAAAATAAAACAGAATAACTAAAAATATAATAAAATACCTAACTACATAATACTATTAATGTTAGAAATTGCAACAATATAAAAATAGAAATATAATACATTTATACATTAAAAATTTTAATTAAATCAATAATTAAACAATAAATAAACAATAATATCCTGGCCAGAGGAGAACTGGCCCCCCGACTGAGCCTGGTGTCTCCCAAGGTAAATAATATATAATTGTATAGTTTAATGTATTTTTTGTTTCTCTGTCTATTTTTATAATATATATTTGTTTGTTTATTATCATTTTAATTTATAGTTTAATTCATTTAATATATTTCTGTTGTATGTATGTATGTATATATATATATATATATACATATATACACACACATATACATACACGCATATACACATATTTTTATATTATACTATTTATTATTTTAAAATGCATTTATTCATTTTTGTATATTATTGTTTTAATTAAATTTTTAAATGTATAACTGTATAATATTTCTATTTTTATATTGTTGCAATTTCTAACAATAATAGTATTATGTAGTTAGGTGTTTTATTATATTATTATTATTATTGTGTGTGTAACTCAAGTTAATCTGCTCTCGGCTGCCCAAGACAAATTTATCATGGCTCCTGACTGGCTCGATCTGTAGGTGTTTCTGTTAATAACTG